>NC_054704.1:27468794-27672853 GCF_016097555.1 Gigantopelta aegis
CAAAATGTTTTAGCGTTCTGACAGTGCTTAATAAACGATGTCGATATGCGCACAAGACTGCTGACGAAAATGATTCGGATGAATAAATACTCTTCAAAACAAGTAGATGAACTCTAATAAGAATTTACAATTGCCAAAATTGTAAGGTATATTAGCTGTGAGGAATGGTTATATAATAATAGTGAATTAATTGGGAAAACATTACAACCGGTAGTTCAGTATTACAGAAGGTTTTATGACCACCAAAGATCTTGAAGGACGATTGGGGTCAAAAGTAAAATTTGAAAGTTGACGTGTGTTTTTTTTATCAGTAAATAGTAAATTCAAACAATAAAAATGACTAAAAACAAAACAATAACAACTGTATGGTCAACAAAATGAAAGAAAGATTTACAGAAATAATGTTCCACAGTGATTAATCGACCTTCCTGGAAATTGTAAAAAGTCGAGAATGACACCCCACGTACATGCACGGGGCAACTGCGTGATGCACGTGCAAACTATGGAATGTGTTTCGGTGTGTTGATAAACAGACCTGGTCGTTCTTTACTAGGATGTCTGTGGTCAAAACGTATATTCGGTCTAATAGTTGATATTAAGTTAATATCATTAATAATAATGTTAATAACATTAATATTTCAGGTTCCTCTACTTTTTTTGAAGAGTATATTTACAGCACTCAGACGCATTATGTACAATATGGAACAAGAGAACAATAACATACATAACAAGAACACGTATCAACACAGAATATCTATTGTTAACAACGAACATCGAGTACGTAATCAAAATAGCTAAAGGTGCGAAGGAGAAATATTACAAAGTTGTCTATTGTTTAATAAATAAAGCAAGGTTTTTCAATAATGGTGCATTACCCAAAGACAGCATACCTTTCATTTTAAAAAACGCTAGGATTAGTTCTGTGATATTTTAAAATATTTTTTCTTCTATTGTTTTCAATAATGTTTTATCAGTTGAATATATATATATATATATAATATTATCATCCATTAAAGGCTTTTGTAGGAGATATCGCTGGCACTATAATTTGCGATATCTCCTGCGATATCTCTTATAATCTTGATAGGTCAAATTTTAATCACAAGATAATGTTTTGTTTCGTCACTGTGTTTGTTTCAGCGCTAAAACCTACCATTAATGACGTCGCGCCACTGCCGTTCTGCTAGTTAACGAGTCTACCACTGACTTTCAATCCACATTACTGACATTGTTTACAACTGTCGCAAATGAAAAGAATGATAATGGATGATAAAAGGAATACCCCCCCCCCCCCCATGTATAATAGTATTCATCTCCAATATCAGTATTACAAAGTTTACAAAACATGTGTTTCTTTTACGAATGTTATACCATCTACCTGTTTCGAGCGTTAATCTTAAATATGACGTACGAAATTTAGTTCCAGTATCTATTTTGGCACACTAATCTCGTTAAATATGTTTCGAAGTAAATTTAGTTTTAAATCATGTATACAATTGGCCCCTAGAAGAGTTTGTAATATCGGAAAAATCGCCGTTGTGTGAATTGATCGAAGATTTTTTGTTTTAATTCTTGTTTATAGGATTTGAAATTAGTGTAGATGAACCACAATTCCGTGTTATCGTAAATACCGATGCGGGTGGATGAAATTCATAAAACGTATTCATCTTATTTAGAAACATTTCCCCAATATGACCTAAACCCCAGATATTTTTATACATGAAAATACTATTCAAAAATTTCGAATAGCAAATTAGCGAGCGAATATTTGAATATCCGGAGCGAACAGTAGTAGAACTGTCGAAATGTTGGATTTTATTGTTTTACTAAGAACATAATGTCAACTAACTTTGATTATTTTTTAACCAAGCATATAAGAAAGTTAAAATGTGCTGCTCAGTTTAAAACGCCTTTTATACAGTTTGAAAGGAAATATGTGTCTGGAACATGTGTTGAGTGGGGTGGGGTTGCAATACTAGTATATATGCAACTGGTTCCGCAAATCGCCAGAAATGATCTCCAGTCGTCAGAATTTATGAACTTCCATCGTCTGTTTGTCGCCTACCTCTAGTCACCCAGTGTGTCACCGCCTGATTGGCAATGGGGGCAGTGAGCCATGACTGATGATCAGCAGGTTAACGACAGACCACCCGACGTGTTATGGCCGACGACTGATGATCCAGGGAAAGATGTCGCCAATGTACCTCACCGACTACCGTAAACTATTACGCAGTAGAAATTGCCCGTGTGACGGGAAACAGATTTACTCCTACTATTTAGACCAATTATCTAAATAACCAGTGGTTAGGACCAAATAGCTCTATTTAAAATGCCTTGTGGTGCCATTAAATAAATATTTCTCTCTTTCAAAAATAAATAAATATATACGACCTAAAATAATATTATTTATACAAACACTGAATACATGTATCTGCAATGAACACATCCAACGCAGTAACTGTATTTATTTCGTTAATGTAATTCATTTAAAGGGACATTCCCGAGTTTGCTGCAATGTTTAAGAGACTTTTTGACGACTGTAATTACATATCAAATATATTTTTCTGCATAAAATATTAGTGGCTGTATACTAAACGTGTTTCTGATCGTTCTAATATTTGTACTAGGTTAAATTCATTTTATTTTCTAAAAAAAGATTTTTTCGTACGTACGAAATTATTTGAAGACAAAATCCAGTTTGGGCTTCTTACAAATATTAAGACGACCAGAAACACATAGAATATACAGACACTGATATTCTAAACAAGAAAATATATTTAATATGCAAGTTTAATCGTAGAAATATTTTATTAGTCGGAAACATCTTACAATGCAGCACACTCGGGAATGTCCCTTTAAGTAATTTGCATCGTCGAAATAATTATCGTAGTCATTAGTAGTATTTAAATTAGTATTTGATAAATGGCTGAACTGAACAAGAAAACTTTCTAATGTAATACTGTATTTACCAGGCACGGCGGAAGCAAGTAGACATTAGAAGGAGGGCTGGGGTGGGGGCCTGACTGAGTTCGAGGGTGCAAAGCAAAGTTTCGGGGGGTGGGGTGTGGGTTTAGGGGCATGCTTCCGCGTAAATTATTGAAAACTAGATGTCTTGAAATGCAATTTCCTGCATTCTACAAGTACAATTAATCTGCAATTTCTTGCATTCTACAAGTACAATTAATCTCTGCCTTAAGATTCACTACCAATAATATTTTTGATTCAGAATTTTTAATTTTTTTAATTTATTATTTTTTTTTTTTTTTTTTTTTGGGGGGGGCTTTAATAACACCCCCCCCCCCCCCCCCCCCCCCCCCCCCATCTAACAACTAGTCTTGCGGCGAGTTCGCAATCGGGCACAATATAGTCTCAACTTTCTGTTATTCGATGATTTAGCTTTTCTTTTGACTTTGATATATAATATAACCGTCTCTTTTTAAACATATTTTCTAGCTGTTTGTCACGTGAGTGTCTATTTTCAGCTCTTTTGAATTCAGCCTTGAGTTTTACAGTCAGCACTTTGCGGCACGCAGCTTACCTGTTGCTGGTGTACATGTGTCGTCAGCAATCTTGAATTTCACTTTATGCGGATCTAAGGTTGTCAATTGGGACGTGGAGTCAATGCACAATATTGAAGTAATGTAGTTCAATGTCATCGATAAAGAAAGGAAAGGAAAGTAATGTTTGTTTAATGATACCTGAACACATTTTAAACTATGGCTATTTTGGGTGTCTAACATAATATAGTTATTTCTACATTTTATCGAAAGAGAAAGGATACCCGCTGACACCACATAGGTACCAGCAAGGGGTATTTTATATGCACTTTTCCATAGACAGGACAGTGCATACTACGGCCTTTGGTGTACCAGACGTGGATGAGACAATGGAAAACCCGAGACTATCGAGGGCGATCGATCCCGTGACTCGTTGCACTTAAGGCGAGCGTTCTAATATTGAATTACACACATAGGTTGCCATTTGTGTAGGGGGCAAGCTATTTTTTACCCGAATTAAACGAAAATACCCGAATCTGGATAACAACATTTATTCATATTATCATTAATATCAAACAGCTATATAGGGTAGCAAATTAATCAAAACACATTTTTACATACATTACAAATAATATTGTGGGTAGCATCATGAAAATACATGGTAAAAAAATTTAATGTAATTAATTTTGCCCTAATATATCTATCGATTTTGCCCGAATTTGAGAATTGTCTCCCCCCCTACCCCCCGCCACCTGTCTCGTACACTTATCATTATACCCTGTCTCGCATTAATACAGAAGATTCCAGATCTATAATAAATAAATAAATGATGGATCAAACATGTGGGGTGAGAGCGAGTCACTAAGCCCTCCACCTAATGTATTATGGTAGTACTAAACCAAATAACTTCCGGCTGGGTCAAAGTTCGAGGTTCACCGAACGTTTGATAGAGAAGTGAACACTACAAGTCCTGTGATTGGTGATAAATGTGAGTGTGATGGTTGTATAAAAAAATAGTTTCATCTAGGCAAAAAATATATGCAGTTTTATTTCATCTAGTACCACTGTGTCACCTTATTTTCATAGACTCACTTTCGTCCCTTGGTTTAAATGGTGGTAATCCGAAAGTGTGTTTTTTTGTCCATTGCCACTAAAGATGTCATAGTTTGTTGGGTACTGGGCGTAGCGTGATATGGACCTGGGGGGGGGGGGGGGGGGGGGGGGATTCGAATATGAACCATGTGGTCCCTTTTTCTATTTTGTTTTTGAACCACCAGAAACTCCATATGTATAAACCTGTATGTTTTAGTTCTGAAAACGGACCATTTGTTTCAGCGGGGAAGGGGGCGGGGGTTCATCCGAAACCAACCTCCAGCCTACGCCCATTCTGGCATTAAAGGGACATTCCTGAGTTTGCTGCATTTCAAGATGTTTCCGAACAATAAAATATTTCTACGAATAAACTTACACATTAAATATATTTTCTTGTTTAGAATATCAGTGCCTGTATATTCAATGTGTTTCTGGTCGTCTTAATATTTGTAAGAAGCCCAACTGGATTTTGTCTTGAAATAATTTAGTACATACAAAAAAAAACTTATTTTAGGAAATAAAATGAAACTTAACCTAGTACAAATATCAGAACGATCAGAAACACGTTTATTTTATGCAGAAAAATGCGTTTGATATGGAATTACAATCGTTAAAAAGTCTATTAGTCGATAACATCTTAAAAATAGCAGCAAACTCAGGAATGTCCCTTTAAGAGCAATGAAAAGGCAGACTCAACTGCCATGTCTGATTTGAATTTGCCCATGTCTGTGTTAGTGTAGCATACAGTGATTTTAAAGGGAAATTCCTGAGTTTGCTGCATTTTCCCGACTAATAAAATATTTCTACGATTGAACTTACACATTAAATATATTTTCTTGTTTCGAATATCAGAGTCTGTATATTCAATGTGTTTCTGGTCGTCTTAATATTTGTAAGAAGCCCAAACTGGATTTTGTCTTCAAACAATTTCGTACGTACGAAAAAATGTGTTTTAGGAAATAAAATGAAATGTAACCTAGTACAAATATTAGAACGATCAGAAACACGTTTAATATAAGCTACTAATATTTTATGCAGAAAAATATATTTGATATATAATTACAATCGTTAAAAAGTTTCTGTTAGTCGATAACATCTTAAAAATTGCGGCAAACTCAGGAATGTCCCTTTAAACGTCATTAACCAATATATATTTTGATGATTGGATTGGTGCGATTGCAAACAATCTTCTTTATATCAAACTAGTCTTGTGAGAGAGGCAGTCCTCTTACAGGCGGTGTAAGAAGGACTAACCTTGATGTGATTGATGTGACTTTAAATATTTTAATACTGTATTATACCAATATTATTTAGACAGTCTTTCCGGTAAACTGACGAAGTAAATTGTAGGCTTCACTGTTCTAAAATTATTAAAGCTTAGCCAGTCATCCTAGAGGACCTAGGTAAACTGTAGGTTATTGTGTTTATTGTGATAGGTACCAGTATTAAGTCTGCACTACAAGGTTACTGAATGAGTAGTTAAGGGTTAATTAAAAATTAACCAGTTAGGAATAGAGTTGTAATTCCTTTATTAATTAAGTTCCCCTGGCAGCGTTTCTCAATTATCACACGTGTGTGTGTTGTATCACGGTGAAGTGATTAGAATATTGTGTAAACTAGACACCTAGTGATTAACTAATTAAGTGATTAGTTCTGGGTTGTTATTATTATTGTTGTTGTAAGTAATTAACTGCGGCAAATATATTTGTCAGCGTAAGGTTAATACAGATTCCAAAGTGTATTGTGTTTTGTTGTGTTTTCTAGTGAACTAAACGTGCTATATTACATATACTTTATATAAGATCTTATCTCTGTTTATACCTAGAGCCGAGCTACTCGGGTATACACTGCCCGATACAGAGAGATCTAATAGATATACAGTTAGGAGAGATATTTGGATAATCGTGTTTTATTCAGTTACGGGTATTATAGGATCCCCGTGACAGTCCTCCTCAATATGAACATTACAACTGTACACCGACAGTGCGTCACATTGTGGTGAGTGTAATCATCTAAAGATGACGAAAAAAGATATATTTGGTAACAGAACTATATTAGAATCTGGAATTTACCATGCAGAATTAATTTTAAAACATTTTGATTTGATACTAAGTTTTAATATATACTTACCTTGATATTCGTATTGTATTGTGCCTTTACCCACAGCTTTTTATACTGTTTTTATTAAATTTTTACATAGTTATATAGATTTTATTTTTAAGACAACCCCTTTGTGTGGTCTCTGCTGCTCTAGGTAATGAATTATGTTAGTTTCTGATTAACCGTAACAAGTTAGTGAATTAAATATACTAGTAAAATAACCGAGTTGTAAATGGTTTAAACGTTTAAAGCAATGGCAGAATGAATTGAACGTTCAACCTCGAAATGCTTCGTAGATATCATATTTCCGTGAAATCAATATCACACTTCCAAATTTCTGGGGAATACCTAGCGGGGGATGGGGTTAGGTGGAGGGTCAAAGAGCATTTACCCCACCCCATAAAATACGAAAATGTGCCCCTTTCTAGTTTAAACAGGGTTTTTTTTTTTATATCTAGCTGGAGAAACACTTCATTATTATGCCCCGATTTTTACCCCCCCCCCACCATTCCCCCCCCCCCCCCCCCCCCCCCAACCACCACCTAGTTGTTTAGACCTGGATTTTAATATTTGTTTCCTTGGATAGCTGGATAGCTTATCTAGCAGCTGTATAGACTGTCTTTGGAAATCTTACAATAATTACATCGTCATTACATAACATACCATCAACATATTAATCTACATTATCAAACAGACCAGAATAGTTTTCAACTCCTTGTGCGAGAATTCATATCACTAGACATTTACACGACCAGTTTGTAAAAAAAAAGAATATTATGATGTCGCTCTGTTTAAAAACGAAAAGTCGAAATCGTAGCTCTCCAAATAGTCCATGAAGATCAGTTACTTTCAAGATGTAATAAAAATTAGAGATAGGAATATATCCTGTTTAGAACGGAAAAATAATATTTAGATGAGTTCAACCAAATGATACCTTTCTTATTTTGTTCCAGATCAATTCCTTTTACTAACTTACCTAGAGCTAATAAAACAGATATGTGAGATATACCGCCATTGTTACGTTTAGCAAGTTTTTGTTTAACTAACCTTCGGCAAAATACGATATCGTATTTACACATTTCTATAAAATCTGTGTCAGGTTTCGTTTGGAGATCTTCTCATGACATTAAAACACATAAAAATATTTGTTCTCGCTTAAGGCGACACCACACCATACGACTGCATTGTACGAAAATAGTCACAAGAATTGCAGTTTGCATAACAATTGATGAAATTGTAATGTTTATCTGGTCAATCGGCTATTCTCGTATGAATGAATGAATGAATGAGTGAGTGAGTGAATGAATGAATGAATGAATGTTTAACGACACCTCTATTCTCGTATGAATGAAAGAATGAATGAATGAGTGAGTGAATGAATGAATGAATGTTTAACGACACCTCTATTCTCGTATGAATGAATGAATGAATGAGTGAGTGAGTGAGTGAATGAATGAATGAATGTTTAACGACACCTCTATTCTCGTATGAGAACACGTATGGTGTAGCATTGCCTTTACAGTCCTTCGTGCGATTTTCATAATAATAAAAAAGAACATTAAACAAAAATGAGCTATTTATAAAATTTGAATCGTGTTTAAACCACATAAATTAATTTCAAGTTCAGTGATTTACGAAAGTTCATTTTTAATTTGCGGACATCCTTTCTTATGATAATACTCTAACACAGTGGTAAAAATATTTTCCTCTACGCCTATAATGCATGTTTTTGTAATACTACATGTTTATCCGTCTCTCTATCTGGGTTTTATTTATTTACTTATTTTAGGATTAAAAAAAAATCATATTCTTTTGTATATTATATAGTATATTTCCTTCCTCTGGTAAAGTGCTCGCCTGATGCGCGGTCGGTTTAGGATCGATCCCCATCGGTGGGCCCATTGGGCTATTTCTCGCTCTAGCCAGTGCAACATAACTGGTATACCAAAGGCCGTGGTATGTGCTATCCTGTCTGTGGGACAATGCATATAAAAGACCCCTTGCTACTAATAGAAACATGTAGCGGGTTTCCTCTCTAAATCTATATGTAAGAAATTACCAAATATTTGACATCCAAGCCGATGATTAAAAATCAATGTGCTCTAGTGGTGTCGTTAAACAAAACTCATTTCCCCCCTCTGGTTTTCCTTGACTGTTTAAATGTAGTTTAATATATGTAATATAGTCGCCATGTATATTGTATGTATATAGAAGATGGCCTCGTAAATTGTCAAACGTGTGCCCGATCCTTTTATTCTTTGTACAATAAAATATGTTTTCAGCCAATATCTGTCTGTCTGTCTATCTGTCTATATCTATCTATCTATCTATCTATCTATCTATCTATCTATCTATCTATCTATCTATCTATCTATCTTTGTTTTCGTGGGCTTAAATACGCGCATTTCAGCGGGTAATTAAATTCGTCGATCATCCATCCATCCATCCATCCATCTATCTATTCATCCGTCCATCCATCCATTCATCCACCCACCCACCCATCCATCCACCCATCCATATATCTATGTATCTAGTAGTCGCTGGTTAAACATTTTTCTAAAGATGCCATTGGAGATTATTTTGTGTTTATATTTTCCAATATCGTATATTTAATAATGTCTTCGGGTGTCTTTACATAATAAACAATATATTTATTATTTTTAATTGTTATTATTATTATTAATTTTGTTTGATATAATTTTTCAGTGTTTTTTTTAAAAAATGAACTACAATCATAATACTCTAAAATTCCACTAAACGAACACTTTCGTAACCCATGGAATACGTCCGGTTACAAAAGAAGTTCGGTTTGTTTAAGGTTTCAGTGTGTGCACTGATCTCGTAACTGCTGTATCATATTTTGGCCACTGTTACCACATACATGTAAAGAGGAACACCACAACCCCGTGTTTCCACATCTATCTTTCACACCGCACTGATACTCATGACCTCCGAACAGTACATAGAAGTGCATCCTCTTCTTTCTATTATTAGTCGGCCTGGGTAGAATTTTCATTGCCAAGGTGCAAAGGACGTCCTCTAGGCATGGTAATAAAGCCGCCCTACAATGTCTCATATTTCCTTTTTCCTTTCTTAGACAGCGACGCCGTTTGATATATACGATTATCTGTTTACACCGTCAACTGTTCTGTTATTGTAGACTGGTCATCCATTTAGGAATTGCGAAATACATTAACCTGCTTGATACAGCATACGCTTTGCTTTAGAATTATTGTTTTCGTTCTGTATTAACTGAAAAGGAGATTGTTTTATTATGACGTCACATTATCCATGTCAATTTGTTTTCGGTAAACATTCCTGAATAGTTAGATATTTGGATAAATAAACAACAAATGATGATGATTATTATTATTATGAAAATAGGCATACTAATGATAATAATAATAATAATGGATATAATAATAATAATAATAATAATAATAATAATAATAATAATAATACAGAAACATTGTGTAATAAGCTGTTTAATTGTTGAAGATAAAAAAGAGATATATTGATAAATAGATACACATACAGATATATAGACAGATCGACGGATAGATAGTAGACGGACGGACAGACACACAAATAAACAAACGTGCGTCTCACTGAACATCCAGTAGCAGATGATTAATAAATTAAGGTGCTCTAGTGTTGTCGGTAAACAAAACAAACTTGTTTTGTCTCACGGAATATTGTAATCCTGTTAATTTGCTGGTGGTACTGGATGCACTCTAGGGAAGATGAACAGTGAGAATCGGTTTCTGTGCATAACATAAAAACACAATAGGTTTTTTTCTTTCCGTTTAATTGTTGTTTCCTCGATTGCGATTTTCCATTTGACTTCTTCACGAAGCTAGACTTAAATTGAAAAGTGTGCCGCTAAACACATAATATACCCGAAGACATTTGAGATAAAATATTTAGCATACAAGATATTGGTAATTAATGGACTTAGTAGATTAAAACTTCTATTCTATGTGTATTTTGTAATTTCAATGTTAGGCTCGATGGAGAGAATTTTAGGTTAGTGGAAAACAGGATGGTGCTAATTATAGAGGATAATTATGGATGCACATTCGAACAGGGAATGCCTGACACCCACCCCCGTAACCAACCGTGTCTGTTTTGAAAATGTCATATCCAGTGTTGGGCTAGTTGATAACTATCATTGCCATGCCCGGCGGCTACTGAAACAAAATAGTCAAATGTTGCAGTTCAGTCTATTTTGTAAATATAAATAGCCTGCCCCCGCCCCAAATGTTTGTGTTTTAAAGCTCTATCTCCCTTTTTCGGTGACATATCTGATTATGACTATTATTTAGTAAAGTTATATTAGCTTAAAGTAAAATAGGGTTAGTGAATTTTACTCGTGGCTAGTACATTTTTTAAATCAATGATCCCATGGCTAGTGGAATTTATAAAATTTCCAGAAGCCATGTGACATTATGAATGCATTTTCAACTTTTCGGTTTTTTGGATTTATGTTTACGAATGCTATGTCAAATTATCTCTACCCTATGCGGATGTAGTTTTGAAAAAGTTAAGTCTATTTTGTTTAACAACACCACCACTGGAGCACATTGATTAATTAATCATCGGCTATTGGATGTGAAACAGTCGGTAATTCTAACACGTACTCATCAGAGGAAACCCGCCACATGTTTCCATTACCAGCAAGGGATCTTTTATATTTACTTTCCAACAGACAGGGAAGCATATCTCACGGCCTTTGAATAGTTGTGGTGCACCGGTTGGAACTAGTTTTGAAAAAAGACTGACAGTTTTGCTACAGGCAAACTTGGATTGGTGTGTCATCTTCAAAAGTGATAGTCCTCCTATTGTTGAAACACCTTACGGTGAGTCATGGAGGCAGCCACAGCCTTGAAACAGTTTCGTGCAGATACGATTAGGAACATGCTGATAGTTTTGTCGTTCGGGTACATATACTACATGCAAACTCATTTCGAACGTGATCACTGTTGACATTGACCAACATACAGAAGGCCGCGTCTCGTGACAGCACTCCACACAGGACTGCTCCTCACACAGTGTTATTAATATTATTATTATTATTATTATTATTATTATTATTATTATGTTAACAACAAAGCGTCAGCCTTAGATTCTAGCTAGTTCCGTAAAAAAAAAACACGTTAGACATTTTATCTGATATTGTGAAAGAAAAACGTATCCATGGGCGTACATAGGATTTTAAAAAGGGGGGTTCCAATACATAGAATTTTGAAAAGGGGGTTCCAAAATAGATTGCAGAGATATTGGACATATATTTCTATGTTGAGTGAATATAATAATGTCAGATATCAATGTCAGATATATTAAATTATTAAAAAAGCGATTTCGGGGGGGGGGGGGGGGGTTCGGTCGAACCCATCGACCCCCCCCTATGTACGCCCATGGTATCGAAGGTTTAGTTGCGTTTACCAAAATAACCACAGTTACACAGCGTGGTATCCTCGACAACACTTTAAGATCTCCCAGGCGTAACGACCTCATCTGTCCATAATAAATTCATTAAAACATTTAAATTTAACAAAGAATATTGTTAAGGCTCTGATGGTTTATTCATAGCTGTGATATATTGGCCATTGGCAGTTTATCCATTTTAACTGTTGACATTTTGTCCATTGACATTTAGTTTGCACCCTCTTATTTATGTCATATTATGGTTAAAATATTATCATGGGTTGACCAGTTTTGGTGAGGATAAGCATTCGGTTCTAAAGCATATCAATATTTATAAACAGACAGTTGTTATTCAAATACCTACCTTTTTATTAGTATTTCTACACTTCACATGAACACTAAACTGGCCACTAAGTAGCTACGTTTACTGCACGTGTGTCAAAAGCTGTAGCATGCATCAGCAGTAAATAGTGTTAACAACATAACCTGTTTTGGTTGGTGACACAGTTGGCGCTATAGCTTACAGGAAAAACTTTGCAACACAACTATTTTCAGTGTTTTATCAAAACATGTATGTTGTTCAACAAAACGTGCACTTATAGTAATTTATAAAACATATTTAAATATTTTAAGGCAAATTACAAAATGGAGCTCTCGAAAACCAATGTTAACAGACAATTATGATGTCTTGCAATCGTGTTATAAGTTAAGCAAACGAATGGTTATAATCGTACAATTGTTTGGTTAAAAATATACGCTGCATTATGAGATTTAATAAATAAATAAAACGATATCCAGAAATATATTTATGTTAAATATCACGTGACAATCACGTGACTTCAAGAACCATATATCAGTACATAGTTTTTCAAATTAAGTTTTGTTACAAATTACAGTCTGAAAATCATCGAAAAAAGGTATTAAAGGAGAGGACAATTAAGGCATTTGGCCTGGTATGCATATTCAACGATATATAATGCACATTATTGCTTAATATCAACACGTATAATCGTATAGTTAATTAATAAAACGGTTAAATGTGACGACTATTATATCTAACGGGCGCAGCCATTTTGTATCATCTCAGTGAGTACGCCCTCTGGCGAGCTGGTGGTTACGTAATACTTAACGCGTCACGTCAGGAATGAGCCTTAGAACTAGAGAAACACAATCTACCTGGTTTTTGCGGGATGATAAATAGTCATACATTGCAATGTTCTGTAATAATACACATCCCAGTAAGCCAACAGTAAGTATATCCAGCACTATATATATATTATTTTTCAATACAAAATAAAATACCATTGTCAAAGTGGCTACACAACAAGTCGAAACAATTAACAATGTTTTGCCCATGCATTAACCTACGTACTGAAATGATACACGGAGTGTTTTCTTAGTTAATTGGTCTGTGCTGTTAGTTGCTTCTACCTTTGATTCCTGATTGGCAGGTGTGTATTTGATTGGTAACCAGACGAGCCAATTAACTGACGCTGTCTAGACACAAAAATACATACCGGTATTGTGGAATATTACCTGTCGCCCCTAAAATTCTAATGGACATGGTTTATTACTGTAAATAGTTCTGTAAAACTATTGATTAAGTAGACTTTTCCATCTAAAACCACAGAACTGACCAATTACGTAGTCCCAAATAAAATAAAATTATCACTTGGGTATCGTGGGTTGTCGTTTTTGCTCCAACGTAGCATATCAATAGGCGTAATAGTGTACATTTTTCCTTTTGGATTATTAAACAGAGAAAAACACTATAACCCCATTTTGTTCCGTTAATGCTACTTGAAATATATTTAGTTAAATTGTTTATTATATTATTACGTCATTTATGCTGTTTTACAAGTCAGGTTGATCAAAGAGAAGCGCCGTGTCGAAAATTACTGCTTTTGTTTACACTGTACATACAGGAGATGGTCAGGAGCTGACGTCACTTCGCCCCAAGCTATCCCACCGGACGTCACAAAAACGAAACAAAATGGCTGCCCCCAGTTAGCAGGAATAATCATGATTTTTTATTAACTCTAAATTTACGCTAAAGTGTCAGTATGTGTTGGTGGTCCGGGTATGCATCTTTCCAACACATAAGGCTCTTGTTGGAGTTGACCCTACCTTTAAGAAATGTGACGTGTTTATGAGTGGGTAAAAATTGAATATTGCTTTCTTTGCTGTTTTGTGCGAACATTTCATTAGAAGAAGTTTGCTGGCGTGGCGGTCTATTTTTAGATTAAAAAATCATTTATGACGCGCATCCGTCTAAATATAGACTAGTTTTCTGACTGTCTGTGACCGAGCCGGACTAGACCATTACAGAGAAGGGGTGTAATCATACAATATTTACCCGTGCACTACAGGACAATACTGCTGCACGTTGACACTCGGAGTTGATTGTTTGTGTAACAGGGACATTTTAATCGGTACATAATGTTTTATTTTGTTTATTTCAGTTTACAATTAGTTTGTTCTTTCTTTCTTTCAGACTGACATGCAAACTCTTGCACACACTTCACTATCGTTCACGTCACGGCAACCGGCACCTACGTTTTCAGCAATAACTTTACTTCTAAAAAAAATAAAAAATTCGCTCCTGTTTTTTTAATTTTTGAAATAATTTAATTTAAATTAAAAGAAACAATAGTTCTTTTTTAAAATTTCCAAAACTTTTTTCCTTTTTTGACTATATGTCGTCCCAAACTAAAATAATCAAGAAAAAAACCCCACGGATTTGTTTTTAAGGAAATTTATAGTATAATAGTATATCTTTACTCCTTTGCAATAAATAAAGAATTCATACAACGTATTAAAATTTGTCAATTTAGGAGGGTTGAGTTTCATGAATTTCACACAAAATGTCAAATATCGCGTTTTCGTCAAAATCTTCAAAACACAACTACCTTAAATTGTAAGATATGTCCACAACATAGTAATTTTAATTGAAGTTTGTGGTTGCAATGGTTATGAAAATGACCGTACAAAATTGCTCAATTTTTTTAATTTAAATTCACAGAAAAAAATAATGTTTTTGTTATTTCCAAAACGTCGATCCAAACTAAAATAATAAAGGAAAAAACCCTACTCGAGACTGCTAGCTGTTTGTGGTATAGGCCCACGAAATGCACAGAACACAACTCATTCACACCTTGCATCAGCAGCAATGGTACAGCCCACGCATGTCAGATGTTTACCGGACAAAAGACACACAAAAAACACCTTCGTGTCGTTTATAAGACAAAAATTACAAATATTACACATTTAGCATAATCTACAATCAATCCCAAAGTCATAAGAGCCCATAAAATCTAGAAATTGATACATTTGTTTACAAACTTTGACGTTTTCACGAAGGTCGCAACAGCAGACATATGGAGTGCGCATGCGCTGAGAGTAAGAAAGTTCGTAAACTTTACTTTTTTCAATTAAAAAATGACGGATTATAATCTGCACCAATCAAAAAAATATTTACACTGATAGCTCGGCAAGTATCTCAGGCATTAATTGGCTAGCGAACTGGGATGAAACCGCCTCCTGTCAAAATGCTTGACACGGGGAATCCCCTCGAGTCCAGCACCGGCCTCGGTGACGTCGTGGTAGGCCATCGGTCTACAGGCTGGTAGGTACTGGGTTCGGATCCCAGTCGAGGCATGGGATTTTTAATCCAGATACCGACTCCAAACCCTGAGTGAGTGCACCGCAAAGCTCAATGGGTAGGTGTAAACCACTTGCATCGACCAGTGATCCATAACTGGTTCAACAAAGGCCATGGTTTGTGCTATCCTGCCTGTGGGAAGCGCAAATAAAAGATCCCTTGCTGCTAATCGGAAGAGTAGCCCATATAGTGGCGACAGCGGGTTTCCTCTCAAAATATGTGTGACGCCATATAACCGTAAATAAAATGTGTTGAGTGCGTCGTTAAATAAAACATTTCTTTCTTTCTTTTCCTTCGAGTCCCCGATTTTAGCAGGGAATCCTCAAGCTTTTCCATTAGGAATGAAATTTAAACGATTTAAAAACATGAAAAATGACGGTGGAAAAATCAATCAGAAAAATATAACTAAACTATTTTCAGGTAGAAACATGGTTAAAGTTCCATATTCTGAGCGAACTGGCTCGCGATCGCCGTTTTATTAAAATAAAAATGGTGTTGACAGTGAAAAAGCCAGTGTTAAAACGTTACTTAACCACTGAATTTAATTAGGTCAGCGCTCAGTGAGCAAACTTCTTCTAATGCTGTGAATATAACAGACATCTGCTTACTTTCCCCATGCAAAAGTCAAATTCCAAAAAAAAAAAATCAAATGTACGTACTGTTGCGCACAAACGACGCAACCACCGAAACAGGAACCTTACCGAAACAGGGAAACGGACGATACATATGGTGTTTGTTTTAGCCAAATACAATAACATTGTCACCTGTGAGATTTATTTGGTATATCGGTGGTACAACCTGTAACACAAAGAGCCCATTGCTGATCATAAGTGCTAAAATAAAAATAATGTAATTTTTATGTAACTTATACTAAACGTTTAAGTTTGGTTTTTGTTGAGGCTTTTTTGTGGGGGTTTTGCGAATATTTTTGTGTGTGTGTGTGTTATTTTTGTCGTAAATAATTCTAGTTTGGCTTGACTTACAAACAAAAGATAACTATTTTTAAAATTACAAAACTGTAGTATTTTCATGTGCAGTGTGTAAAACTATTGGTCAAGATATAAATAAAATTGCTATAAAATTGAAAAAAGTCGCATGCCCATGGGGTTGGAGAAAGTGTTTTATTAGTTTTTTCTACACAACTCTATATTTGATCATCCTTTTGTTAATTGTTTACTAATTGGAAATCCATCGTTTAGGTATGCAGTATTTTCTTAAAAATCAAGAAAGTATATATATAACTACATGCCATGTCATTTTAAACTCCATAAGCAGGCAGCATTCTTCACAATAGGTGAGTCTTATTGTTTTATTTATATCGTGATTAAAATTACTGGTATTATTAATTTATAGTAAACATTGTGGTCAATTTCAGGTTTTATAGACCCCAAAAGTCCAAACAAATTTGACGTTTGTAAATAAAATAAAATAAAATAAACATACCCCCATAAAAACAACAAAACAAACCCCAACAACAACAACCCTGCCCACCCCCCAAAAAAAAACCCCACCCCAAAATAAAAACAACAACAAAAACCCCACCCCAAAACAAACCTCCACATGCCAAGGGACGTAACTCTTCATGGGTGTATGATTTATGTGTGATTTGATTAACTGAGAACTTGTGATTTGTAGTGGAAAACATATTCTAATGGCTACGATGTCACGAATTGAGGTAAATACAAAATTCGTTACACCTTTGGGGTTTACACGTTACGATTCGAGTCTCCTAAAAGCAGTTACTATAAAAATCGTAACGTGAGAACGCCTGTACACATAACAAGTAACGGAAATTTACGAGCGGGGCAGTACGGAAAGAACAGAAAACTGGACGATCCAATGTATTCAATATTATTAAATATACATGCATTGCATATAAAATAAAATACCCGGGATTGTGCCTTTAAGTGGGATTATATAGCTGCATACATTTTAACCTGTTCTGCAATGGAAGCAATATAAAGTAGTCGGATAAAGTTTCAGTAGTGTTCAGAAAAAAAGAAAGAATAACGTATTTGTTTAATGCTAGTCTCCAACTACCAACTGCCAGAAACAAAGTTGGCCAACTTTCTGCTGTCATGTTACACTGTCCAGTTGCTTGTTTGAGCGCGCTTACAACTCGATTTTTGTCGTATATCCCATTAGTTGTTAACCTGAGCGCACCCGTCGTAAGTCAGGATTTGAGGGAAATTACAAGGCAATCGTCGAGTTGGCCAACTTCGTCGTAACAACTACGGCTATTTGGTATCTAAAATATTATGTTTATTTTGACACTTGATATAGGCAATGAGAGAAGAAATCAGCTGCCGATACATGGAGTGTACTTATTGAATAGCACCAAAGGACAAGGCAACACATACCATCGATCCAAAGACCGATCGCACCTTAGGCGATTTCCATACCACTACGCTCTTTAAAAGGAGACCAACAGAAAACAAGAGAGAAAAGAACTGGCAGGTACTGGGTTTGTGTCTCGGTACCGGCTCCAACCCAGAGCTAGTTTAAAGAGACATTCCTGAGTTTGCTGCATTGTAAGATCTTTCCGACTAATAAAATACTTCTACGATTTAACTTACATAGTAAATATGTTTTCTTGTTTCGAATATCAGAGTCTGTATATTCAATGTGTTTCTGGTCGTCTTAATATTTGTAAGAAGCCCAAACTGGATTTTGTTTACAAATAATTTCGTACGTACGAAAAAAGATATATTAGGAAATACAATGAAATTTACGCAAGTACAAATATTAGAACGATGAGAAACACGTTTAATATACAGCCACTAATATGTTATGCAGGAAAATATATTTGATATGTAATTACAATCGTTAAAAAGTCTCTGTTAGTCGACAACATCTTAAAAATTGCAGCAAACTCTGGAATGTCCCTTTAACGATTTAATGGGTTTGTGTAAAACCACTATACCCACGTATCTCACTAAGCACTAACCACTAACCCACTGTCCTGGACAGGTTTTATGCCAAGACAGCGTACTTGAACCTAATTGAATGTAAGCACGGAAATAACTATAAATGAAATGAATGAATATAGAAAGAAGAAACTAAGAACGAAATAAAAGAAGAAAGAAGAAAGAAAGATATAATCTTAAAGAAGCTCTGTCAAAACGAACATTATGTATTACTTTATTAGCTTGGTGTACGTTTTTAAAAAATAAATCTTATTAAATGTCATCAGATGTACGCGAATGCCATAGCTCAATACACGCCCCAGTTAAAGCCACTATCTCGCTAACGTCAGTGAATATAAATGTTTCCTTTTCCATATAACCGTAAATAAAATGTGTTGAGTGCGTCGTTAAATAAAACATTTCCTTCTTTCCTTCCTTCCTTGATGGAAATTTGTAAATAAACCTTTTTATTTATACTGAACGTTTTTCTTCAAGAAATATTGTTTGAGATTTATGTGTCTAGAACGTAAGAATATGTTTTTATATGACTTTTTACTTTATTCCGTATAAAGTTACATGCCAATTCATCGGTTACCCTTTGACGCAAACGGACTATATAGTCCAGGTAATCTGATAAAAACCCGGTCACAGTTGCAACACATTTTGTGTGAAGGATAGAGGCATATTTCAGTTTCATTTCACCTACGTTATATGCTGCTCAAACCTGAAGACTACCCAGGAATTAAATAAGACGTCTCAGTAAGCGTCGTGCAAAAATATCCGCACATAGCACTTTAAATGTAAAAACAAACGTCTGTCAAGAGATACATGTACATCATACAATCTTTCAAACCAGTCATTTTGTGGGTAGTTGGTTTGGAAAAACAAAATGCATATAATAACCACGCCACACATAAGCGTACGAGAAACGGGGGCAAGGGTGGGTGGGTGGGTGGGTGGGATTGCAAAGCCTCAAATTCGGGCAAAAAAGATATAAATATTTGGGCAAAATGAGCTTATATGAAAGAAAGAAAGAAATGTTTTATTTAACGACGCACTCAACACATTTTATTTACGGTTATATGGCGTCAGACTTATGGTTAAGAACCACACAGAGTTTGAGAAGAAACCCGCTGTCGCCACTACATGGGCTACTCTTTCCGATTAGCAGCACAGGCAGGATAGCACAAACCATGGCCTTTGTTGAACCAGTTATGGATCACTGGTCGGTGCAATTGGTTTACACCTACCCATTGAGCCTTGCGGAGCACTCACTCAGGGTTTGGAGTCGGTATCTGGATTAAAAATCCCATGCCTCGACTGGGATCCGAACCCAGTACCTACCAGCCTGTAGACCGATATCCTAACCACGACGCCACCGAGGCCGGCAAAGAGCTTATATGGAACCTTGTCACCATGTAGTTCCATCATTCTACCCACAATATTAGTTGTAATCAGAGTATAAATGCGTAGTGATTTGTTTGCAACCCAATATAGCCATTTCGCAGTAATGATAACGTCAAGAAATGTTGTTATCCAGATTCGGGCATTTTCGTTTAATTCGGGCAAAACTCTACAAAAATGGGAGCCCATACGCCTATGACGCCACATTTATTTTCTTTCGAACAGTTCTAAATACTCTACTTACACCAAGTACTTATTCTTTGTGTGTGGTAAAACACTCACTATTTCACTGATACTATCTTGGACAACAAATACAAATGCTTTCTGGGGATGCAATAAAATAGGAATATAACGATCCTAATGAGTAGGTATTTTTTCTCCACTTTTATATTAAATAAATGTATCAATGTTAAACAACTGGTATTTACAAGGCCATCTATGACAGTATATAGATACCGGTCTAGGAAAACAAATTTGGAAGGAATGGATATTTGTTTAATGACACCAAAGCACATTTTAAACCACGGCTATATGGTGTCTATATAGTATGGTTACTTCAACGTTTGGTAGATAGACCAGTAGAAGGGAAACACGCTGTCACCATACTCTTACCGGTACAGGAGAAGGGATATTTTATATGCAATTTCCCATACATAGAACAGTGCATACCACGGCTTTTGATGTACCAGCCGTGGGCACTGGTTGGGACGGGAAGAAACTCGTGTCCACCGAGAGCGATTAATCCTGCAACTCATCGCACTTTAGGCGAATCTGGGAAAACGTACATTCTAACGAATAACACAGCCTTTTGTTGCTATTTAAATAAAGTTAGTATCCCATGTTGTCCTACTAACTATGTACATTACTAACGTCTGTGCCAGTGCTTACAAAACATGTAAAGTCCGAACTCGGCACAGTCTGCACTGCTACTACTTAATGTCATCTGAAAATGTCTAGACATTGTGGAAGCTTGTATCCAGATTTCAAAATGTGCATAATATGTATTATACTAATCGTTCGTTCGTTAGTTAGTTCGTGTGTTCTCTCAATCATTCGCTCGTTCGTTCTTTCGTTAATGTTACGACGTGTGGTCAACCTATACCTTCATCCTTTGAGGGATGTTAACACAATACAATGTGTAGGAACGATATAATATTTCATTGGTTAAGAGGTTACAACGTGTCATTTAAAAATAACCTTTTTCGTCTTAATTTCCTCTCAACTGCTGAAATAACCTTTAAGGGCTTAGTAGTAGTGTGCACTCATTTTAACCCATGTACCACGGAGAATTGGATTAAATGACATGATTGGCATGTAGCCTCAGTCTGTAGAGATTTATTGTTACTTTCCAGTAACCAATGAGACCAACTTTGCCATTTCCAAAATTAGAAATATATATGGTAATGCATAACTGGGAGTAATGCTATTTTGCGCCTTGGATAGGAAATAATTCTAATTTTGAAGATGAATAAATTGGATACAAATACTGTCATTGGACATGGAAATAATTCTAAAGATGATGTTAAATTGCAAGACCAAGGAGATAAGAAAACTGAACAATGTGTGTCATATATATCTGCACGAGTAACCTTTGACCCCAAACTCTATGTGTCTAGGGACTCAAGTTCAACCAATGCCTCTGTACGGCAGGATGCAGAAACAGAGTCTAAAAGGTGTAAAAACAGTGACGCGCTTGTGAACAACCAATCAAACACGGGTGACACCGCAAAGACGCTAAAGCCAGAAGATACAAAGATGTAAGTACACATCTATCGCTCGGGGCAACCATGGCTGAACCGTTACATTAAAAAAAATATATGTAGACATTTTTAGGAATCTTCCTGATGAACCAGGGGTATCTTTAATGGTTTTAGACATTCAAAATGGCGTCTAAAATGGCCGGCTATAAAGCCTAACATGTTGATTGTGGTGTCTAGCCAGTGCCATATCTTTGGGGTGTTTGTTTTCGGTGAGGAGGTAGAGTGCCGTAAAAGAATCCGAAATGGCCGCCAATATGAACACTAATTTATGATTTGGATATAACGTATCTCAGATTGAAAATATCTGGGATAGTAATTTTAGTGTCTAATCATAAGACCTTATAAAACATTTAAAATGATGGAAATGTTTCACATAGTATTAAAGTCAACATGCTGGCCATTAAAGTCACTGCCTAAAACGAATACATTCAAGATTTTAGAATGCTGATATATATAACATAATGTAGCAACTGATACACATCTGTTTATATTATGTGCTTGACCTAATGCATTGATGCATACCTAAAGGCGTATTCTACCTAACTTACAAGATATCTACCACAAATCACAAACCATTTAACGTTGATGTCGTAACGCCCGTGTGAGATCACAAGTTCTAATTATAGTCCGTTTGCGTCAAAAGGGATCCGATAAATTGGCATGTAACAATATATACACGATTATGCTAAAACTCATAAAAATATATTAAGGTTGACAACTCTTATAATATTTTGAAGAAAAATGTCTAAGCAAATAAAAAAAATGTTTCTTAAGAAATTATCATCAAATTATAAAGATTAAATCTCATTTGTAATTCAAAGTGAAAACAAAATGTTAGAGCAGCCAATGTATGCATCCCCACCTGCATTGTTACTCAAGTAATCGATACTACAGTACACAGAGATTAAAGGTAGAAGTGTGCATACTTTACCTTGGATAAAGTCATCAGTTACCCAAACAGATTTAATGAAGCAATTTGATGATAATTTGTAAAGAAACTTTTTTTAAATTTACACTGAAATGGTTTTTTTTCAAATTGTTTAGTTGTGTAGGTGTGGGTTTAAAACTTAATAATATGTTTGTATGCGAATTGTAGCTTTATTTATTATTGAGTTACAAGCGAATTCATCGGTTCCCTTTTGACGCAAACTGACTATACGTAATTTACTTTTCTTATGCTATTTAATAATATGGATAACTGATAGACTTTTTGTTCATTATGTATCCTTTGCCCACCCATACACTGCAAGATCAGGTTCTGGTAGATTTCTTTCTATCGTCCAAATAGTTATAGTTAAAGTTTGTTTTGTTTAACGACACCACTAGAGCACATTGATTTATTTATCATCGGCTATTGGAAGTCAAACATGTGGTAATTCTGACGTATAGTCTTAAACAGGAAACCCGGCAAAGGATCTTTTATATGCACCATATCACAGTGAGGATAGCACATAACACGGCCGTTGATATACCAGTCGTGGAGCACTGGTTGCAACGAGAAATAACCTATTCGGCGTCTAAAGATTTGCACACCGGACCCTTTTAGTATTTTCTGAAAACGCTGCATTTGTTGAAAGAAGAGAGCACAGTTTATGCGGCGATGACGAAGCATGTTCTTGTGTCGATACCTTCGTAAGTGTTTGAGAAATTAACTCAGTGGCATGTACAAAAACTGATCGTATCAGAATGTTCAACGCACCAAGAAGTGACAGGGGATCCAGCTCTCATTACGTTTAGAGTAGTCCCTACACCTGCGTCTTATAATTGTTTTTTTACTTCCAGTTACAGGCATTTTAGTGATAAGCAGCTCCATAACATTTTTCAAATTTTCAAACTGGTAGTAATGGTCAACAAATGTCTTTTTAATGAGGTTCTTGATTATTACAAGTATATAAAATATGCAGATCCTATAAACAACCCCTCCTTTTTGTTATAGCTGTCTATTTAATGACGAAAGTGCGTATCCTTCATGGATTTATAATTGAAATATTAGTATAATATTCTGTTTCATGTAACCGTGGCAATTGTTTTTAATGGAATAAACGTTATAAAAAGAAAAAGAAGAAGAAGTGTTAAAGTTATATTTAAGATATTGGTTCTCTGACAAACCTATTGCCTGTAAAGCAATTATACTGTGTAAAAACCCTACATCAGTAAATTAACTTAAAGGAACATACCCTAGTTTTTAAACACTAAGGCATATTGTTTTTACTATTAGAGCCGTTTTTGATAACTGAAATACTTTACTTAGATTTTATTGTTTAGATTATCCATTTCCGTACATTCGAAGTGTTTTTGGTCATTCTGATGTTTTTAATATCACAAAATGCATTTCTCATATTTTTAAAAACGCACGTGCGTCTGAGAAGTAACAGTTATGGAGTCGAGTTTTAGTCTATTTTTAGAGGGTATTTCACCATTTCAAAGTCACGGACCCATGCTTCACTCAGTTGTAACTTTATACAAATCTGTTACAGGTTTATAGATTAACTAAACTTAGTGTACATTTTCATGGGCTGAAACTAGGGTCTGTCCCTTTAACTATATTATCCCAGTATGCTATATATCTTTACATTTGAACATGTGACTATTTTTGATTTAGTAGCCATCGTCTTAAAATGTTGATTACGTAAACTCTTCCCGACATTTTACATCATTTATATGGAGTTCCTAAACCACAAACCTATGACTATTTTATTATTAATACAGTACTAGTATAAAATAGAACCATGCAAAATCTCATTGTAAGTGAGTATAGTTATGCAAGCGCATGCATGCAAGTTCTCTCACGGGGAGATAGCTTTAATCATAGTATGCAAGACTGAAGATCAACACCCTAACTCGATAGTTATTCCTTATTTATTCGGTGCTTCACGACTGGTATTTCAAAGGCCTTGTGAATAAGGAAAAATGCAAGTTCACCAATATCTGAAACTATAATAAATCATTGATTAAAACATGTTCCCTTGCTAGTAATGGAAAAATTTAACGGATTTTCTCTATATGACTATGTCAAAAGTACCAAATGTTGGACATCCAACAGCTGATGATTAATAAATCAATGTGCTCTTGTGGTGTCATCAAACAAAACAAACTTTTAACCTTTTGGTTGTGACAGCGAGTTTTCTGCTTTCTCTCTCTAGATTGCATGTTGAAGTTTTTATATTTTATAGACCATTAAAAGCTGTATATTATACTATATTTTATAGACCATTAATGTGCAGTGGTGTGGTAAAACATATATGCTACAGTGTTATAAAACAGATGTGTTCGAGTGTAGTAAAACGTGCATGAGTATGACGAAACATATTATGTACTGTGGTACCGTAAAACAAATATGGCCACGGAGAACAATTATTTACGCTATATGTTTCTATGTAGCATTAGTGGCTATGGCACTTTCATTAATATTACTAGGCCCGTGCACATTTTTTTGTGTACACACTAAGCCTGGCCAGAGCATACCCATTTTACACTAAAAGTACTACATTTGCACATATTGCCATATGTTGAGGTGTCGTAAATCATGTGCTAGGGTGTTGTAATCGAAAAACAAATATGAAATGTGCTGTGATGTCGTAAAACAGATATAGAATAGCCGTAGTTTAGAAATGTACTGGGGTGTCGTAAAACCGATATAGGAAAGTCGCAGCTTTAAATTATGCCTATAGCCTAGGCGTCAGGGTAACCAACTGATAACCGTTTGACCTTCCCTAATAAAATTCTAATTAGTACATCTTCTTCCTACGCCTGTAATCATGGGCGTATGGGGACTCTTTGATTTAGGGGGGCTGGAGGGGTTGATTTGCCCAAAATTTTACCCAGATAAAATTTGCCCAAATTTTCCCCACTGTTTTCCCACTGTTTTGCCTGAATTTTTTTTATATATTTTTTTTTTTTTTTGGGGGGGGGGAATTGCCCCCCCCCCCTGCCCCCCCCGGGCCGTACGCCCATGCCTGTAATGCTAGGTGTCACTAAATAGATGTGAAATATTCGTAGTTTAAAATTGTGCCGGGGTGTCGTAAAACATCTAATAGTCGTAGTTTCTAAATATGCTGGCGTATCGTAAAACATATATCGAACAGCCGCAGTTTAGAAATGTGCTGGGCTGTCGTAAAACATATATTATCGGACAGCGTCGTAGTTTTAAAATGTGCACATAGGCGCAATAACGCACAGGCCTCCCCTTTTGATATGCTAATTAATATTCTCCTGTCGACACCTGAGATGTCGGGGTATCGTTAAAAAGATATCGAACAGCTGCGGTTTAAACGTGTGCTGGGATATGGTTGAAACAGTTTGTTTTCTTTAACGACATCACTAGTGCACATTAATTTATTTATCATCAGCCATTGGATGTGTTGATGTCATAAAACAGATACATTTGCCCTTGCTTTTTTGCACTTAAAAAACATCTTACATGACACCGTGAACTCGGTTGGACCTCCTCGTCTATAGGTTCGTGACTCAGCCATGACAGCTTAGCCATTGTTTGACCATGTCAGTGGGAGGGAAGTTCTGGAGATATTGATAAGTTCACCAACCGAGTTTCGTATAGCAAAGCATCCGCAACAACTGTTATTATTGTCGGTACACGAGTGTCCGTCATACTCGACTGGCCAGCAATAGGGGCCGAACATTTATTTAATCAGTTCGCATAATATTTTATACTTTATTAAACAAATAGGACAAACTAGATAAGTCGAACAAGAGGTTTATCCCAGATTGGTGTCAGGTTTTAGTAGTGCACGAAAGTTATATATCTGTACCGTTTTGTTGTGTATGCTTTTATTCACGGATGCTTCAGTAATTTAATCGCTGCCTCTAGACGGATACCCTCAACATGGCAGAGTACTACAGGGACACTGGATACAAAGGCAACTGAAACGAGCCGATATTCCAGTAGCTCGAGCCACGGAGTAGGTTGTTGTCCAGTTTGTAACCTCGTGAGACGAAAGCTGACCATCGAGACCGAAGCCATGTCGAGTAACCTGAAGGACGGCAAGACCACGACGAAGGTCGGGGACACGGCACCGACGTCCAGTCGTCCAGTGTTTTCAGTGAGTTCTGAAAGCAGTCTCTTGAGAACGGTCAGCCAAGAGACGGAGGCCACCTCGGTGAGCGACTCTTCGGCCATGCTTACCGCAGAATCTCCTGCAGAACCTCCCAGCAAAGATTCTAGTGAGTAGCCATAGTAACGAGTATTTTGCGGTTGTCAGTTTTGAAATATCAATATATATGTAATGCTATATATATATATATATATATATATATATATATATATATAGAGAGAGAGAGAGAGAGAGAGAGAGAGAGAGAGAGAGAGAGAGAGAGAGAGAGAGAGAGAGAGAGAGAGAGAGTGAGAGAGAGAGAGAGATAGCAAGACGAATGACGAGAGAGAGAGAGAGAGAGAGAGAGAGAGAGCGAGCGATGCGTATAACGAAAGACATAGAGGCAGTGTGTGTGTGTGTGTGAGAGAGAGAGAGAGAGAGAGAGAGAGAGAGAGAGAGAGAGAGAGAGCGAGCGATGCGTATAACGAAAGACATAGAGGCAGTGTGTGTGTGTGTGTGTGTGTGTGTGTGTGTGTGAGAGAGAGAGAGAGAGAGAGAGAGAGAGAGAGAGAGTGAGTGACACACACACACACACACACACACACGTATATACTAAAACATCAACAAGACCAGACATACATTAAATATACAGACACTTATGTTCTAAACACGAACATGTAACTGAGACGTAATTTGAATTATTAAAAAGGTTCTATTAGTTACATTGGCTACAAGAACACGACTTAATGTTTACTTTGTGTTATAAAATAACTTGAAATAAAGAAAATGGGCAATTGTTTTACTGATGATGATTGTGATGATGATGACGACGATGACTATGCCAACGACAATGAAGAAGATGATGATAATGATATTACTGCTAATATTATTAAATTTAAAATCGGAAAACAAAAAAATCTAATACATTTGTAGAATGATTAATAACTGTTTATAAATGTGTCATTTGGCAAATTAAGCATAACGATTTTAAAATGTTTCGTTACATACTTAATGTTTCTGATTAATAAAATATTTCTACGATTAAATTTACATGAGAAATATATTTTCTTGTTTAGAATGTCATTGTCTGTATATTCAATGTCTTTCTGATCGTCTTAATATTTGTAAGAAGCCCAAACTGGATTTTGTCTTCAAATATTTTCGTACGTACGAAAAAATATATTTTATGAAATAAAATGAAATTTAACCTAATACAAATATTAGAACGATCAGAAACACGTTTAATATACAGCCACTGATATTTCATGCAGAAAAATATATTTGATATGTAATTACAATCTATAAAAAGACTCTGTTAGTCGATCACATCTTTAAAATTGCAGCAAACCCAGGAATGTCCCTTTAAAAGAATAGTAATGATCATAATAATAAAAGGAATAATAATCCTACATACGTATAAAAGTATAGCACAGACTCAAATGATGTCTGATGCAATATCCTATTTTGACCTTGTACAGGCTTTTTTTTTTCCTCTTTTTTTTTGGGTGTGTGTGTGTATGTGTGTGAAAGCATTACAATGTCATTTCAACTATGACCTTGATGACTGTAGGATGTGCTCGTGACGGATGCTACTGGTGGGGCAGGATATGATCACTTTTCGCGAACACCTGATGTCACTGTTTTTACAGTGATTCATGAGTGCCTGTCATCACAGCTGTATATATTCCATTAATCTCTATCCTATGCAAGGTTCGGTTTTCTAAGCTAGTCTAAGGAGTGGCAGGCTTCCTACGAGCGATTCAAGAAGGATAAAACATCCTGTTACGCATCTCCCAAGGGAGTAGCGGTCATCCTAAGGACCAGCACCTGATAGTGGATCATGGAAGCAATCACGACTTTGCCTAACAGCTATTTTATTATATAGTAAACATATATATGATAGCTAATGCTAATTTATCTTTTTTTTTAAATTAAACTTTAAATTAGATATGTTCTAATACATAATAATTATATTTAAGGATTCTGTTAATACCTTTACGTTAATAGGTGTGTGAACAAATAAAATCATCCGCAAACTGTAAATCGACGGAGTCCTTCACACATGTTTGCGATGGGGTTTTTTCGTTCATACTCACATGATCGTACAATAAATAACAGTATAATTAAATTTGAAATATATTTATTACTAATGACACGAAACATTCATATTTTATTTTGGATTCTTTTTTGGTTCTTAAACGATAACGCACAATAAGACAAAATACCAATATGTGACATCAGATATTACGTTATTTTTACGTTGGTCAAGAAATTAACACTCTTGTTGCGGAAATGTAATTAGGGTAAAGATAAATACCACATTACAGTCAATTCAACTGAGGTACTACAGAAGGTTTTAACGTCCTTGAAGCGTATTAAATTCATGCATTTTCAGTCACAGTTAATCAGAGCAACAGGAAGAAAAATGGTTTATTTAACGACACACTTAGCACATTTTATTTACGGTTATATGGCGTCAGACATATAGTTAAGGACCACACAGATATATATATATATATATATATATATATATATATATATATATATATATATATATATAGAGAGAGAGAGAGAGAGAGAGAGAGAGAGAGAGAGAGAGAGAGAGAGAGAGAAAACCCGCTGTCGCCACTTCATGAGCTACTCTTTTCGATTAGCAGCAAGGGATCTGTTATACGCACCATCCCACAGACATGATAGTACATACCACGACCTTTGCTACACCAGTTGTGGAGTACTGGCTGGAACAAGAAATAGCCCAATGGGTCCACCGACGGGGATCGATCCTTGACCGACCGCGCATCAAGCGAACGCTTTACCACTGGGCTACGTCCCGCCCCCAGAGCAACAATGTTTATTGCTAAACTTCTTTTTCTGTAAAAGATTAAACTTAACACCGATCATGCAAAAATGTTCCGTCAAAGGAGTTTAAAAACCGTTATCCCACATACAGGATAGCACATACCACGACCTTTGATATACCAGTCGTGTTGCATTGGCTGGAACGAGAAATAACCCAAATGGGCACCCCACGGGGATCGATCACAAACCGACCACTCATCACGCGAGCGCTTTACCACTGGGCTACGTCTCGCCCGTCGCCCAGTAGTAAAGCGTTCGCCTGATGCGCTGTTTGTGTAGGATCGAACCCCATTGGTGAGCCCATCCGGGCTATTTCTCGTTCCAGTCAGTGCACCTCGACTGGCATATCAAAGTATGTGGTATCATGTCTGTGGGATGGTATATATATATAAAATATCCCTTGTTTCTAATGGAAACATGTAGCGGGTTTCCTCTCTAAAACTAAATATAAAAATTACCAAATGTTTGACATCCAATAGGCGATAATTAAGAAATCAATGTGCTCTAGTGATGTAGTTAAACAAAAGAAATTTTAAAACAAATTACAGGCTACTGAACCTCAACATTTCAGTTTGTTTAATAGATGAATATGTTACATTTATTTCCTATTTAACTATAACAAATGAAGAAAAAACCTTTTGTAGTGTTTAGTACACCATAACGCCAGTGACCCAAATCGTTGAGCCGTCCAGGATCTTCCCCTTTATTATATATGTGGCCTTGCAAATATATCACAAGAGGGATAAACAACGCAATTCCACAAAAAAAACAATTGCTTTATTCATAGGTTTTATACATTTCTCAAAAGACACAGGCGCAGATGCAGGATTTCTGAAGGGGGGGGGGGGGGGGGTTCAAATGTGATGATTGATCTCTCCTTTTACACAGAACAGTTAATATAATCACGTTTTCCTTAAAGGTAATGGTCAGTTTTGAAAAAGGGGGGACCCTGAATCCGCTACTGAGACAGTTTGATCGATTTCACGAAAAAAAAATCATGTTTGCGTTTGTTGATTTGTTATTTATTTATTTATTTATTCAAGCCAGAACGTTTACTTGATAGATTATTGTACTCAAAACGTCTGGCGTAATTGGCATATATCGTCTAATTCAAACAGAACATGTCACGCTGCATGGAATTAAAACAGAACGTGATACTTCATGAAATTAATACAGAGCATTTGTTACTGCATAGAAGTAAAACATAACACGTGATACTGCATGGAATTAAAAGAGAGCACGTAATACTGCGTGGAATTAAAACAGCGTGTGAAACTGAATAACATTAAATCACAATCAGAATCGGTTTATTCGCCAAAGCCAGCATGACTATTGGCACGAAACAGACATGAATATAAACAGAAGCCAAACAGTGGTGTAGTGAGTTACAATATACAATGAATGAATGAATGAATGAATTTATGTTTAACGAAACCCCAGCACGAAAAATACATCGGCTATTGGGTGTCAAATACAATATACAAATGCCGACAATTAATTTTAAAAAACCAAACTTGATATGAATTCCTTTCTTAAGAATATTTTATATCAATATTTTCCGAGAAAACCGATCATATGATACTGCATGTACAACCGATAATATATAAGTAGAAATAAATATAATTACTTTACATTTAATAAGTAAATATAATCACTTTACTTTTAATAAATAAATATAATTACTTTACCTTTAATACTTACTAACTTTTTGTTCTTTAGGCACGCATGTAAATAAAACTGAAACCTGTAAATAAACCTAAATCCCTTAAGATTTCATATGTAATTGATGACCTAAAATGTCCCCACCCAGCTGACTTGTTTAAAGTGATAATGCTATTTAAGTGAATTGACTATGAGGTGTTTTTCTTACAGAGGTATTTCGGTTTAGACGAAGCGTCACCAGTCCAAGCCTTTCGGAGGACGCCTTCCTGCTGGAATCCCCGCCTCCCACACCCATCCTTAAGAAAACCAACCACCACTATTCGACCAAACATGGAATCATCAAGGAATCTCTCGTGTATGTTTGTTTTTGTTTTGTATCTGTATTTGTTGTTTGTTTTCTTTTGTGTGTGTGTGTGTGTTGTTTGTTGTTTGTGTGTGTGTGTGTTGTTTGTGTGTGTTGTTTGTGTGTCTTAAATATATATTATTAAAAAAAATGGAATGCCAAATCAATTGAGGAAAATCTAAAATATATAAATGGATAGGTTTATTAATAAATTATTATTAAGAATAATCAAACACAATATATATATATATATAATTGAACATACATACAGACAGACAGACAGACAAACAGACAGACATATACCCGTATACGATTACACGCACACATACCTAAATGCACTACGCAGTAATATCAAAAATCAATTAATACTGTTTTTACAGCACGTTTTGTTGATATTTTACAGTGACAACCTCTTTATCAACCTCAGCGCTCTGTACGCTATGTTGCTCGTGATCCTAGGGGCCGTGATTCCAGTTTCGGAAGCATTTACGAAAGAGAAAAAGCCTTACCTCTTTCAGGTACGAACGTTATCTCGGCTGTTTTCCTTTATGGAGTAAAACGATGGTTATTTGCCAGTATTTTGAAATGAGCCTAACTCAGCAAGCTCGCTTAGGCTTTCCTAACAACATCGTATTGTCGTTGCGAAATTGCGATAGTTTAGTTGAATTATTAAGCATCAGGCGGTGAATTGATGAATGAAAATAAAAATGCATTTCAATAATATCATTAAATACATTGCCTTTCTTTAATTTTAAATAAGTTGCTAAAAATGATGGCTAATGCTATTCCATATTTTGAGTTTGTGCATATATTTTCATCTCTTTGGTGAAACTCTTGCACATCATTCTTTCATCGTTTTAGATGAATGAATTAATGTTTAACGAAAAATACATCGGATATTGGCTGTCAAACCATGCCATTTTCGATGAAGTGATGGTATTGACATCTGTGGTGGCAATACTCATGACGAATTCCACCAGTGGGGCAGGATATGCTCACGTTTCGTGAACATCTGCTATCATCACTCTTAACAGTGCTTCATGATTGCATGTCACCACAGTGGTATTTATTGTAATGACCTCTGTCCTGTGCTAGTTTTGATTTAGTAAACTGGTCTGAGAGTGGCAGTCCTCTTTGTAGTGGTCAAAATGATCGCCTTGGGAGTGGCTGTTCTCCTACAGTGGAGACACTGGATAGAGGTTCGTGGAATCAATCACTATTTTGCAAAATATTCATTCAACTCTGCATTGCGCAGAGATACGGTCTTGATCCCGGACAACGCCTTTGTCATTAGGATCCGCGTTGCTATATAATATTATATTTGTATTTTTACCACCTTGCTAAGTCGAGGGATAAATATGTTTACAACACCCCTACTGAGCCGTCGGGGCCAATGAATTTTAATGGCTCAACGGAAGGCATAAAGCAACTACATGTACATCGATTCGCTCTCACTAATGGCTAACCAGTATTATGGACAGATAATTCTGATGGGTACACACACCGGTATTTCACCGTATATACTAGCAGTTCCATTTAAAGGGACATTCCTGAGTTTGCTCCATTGTAAGATGTTTCCGACTAATAAAATACTTCTACGATTAAACTTAAATATTAAATATATTTTCTTGTTTAGAATATCATTGTCTGCATATTCAATGTGTTTCTGGTCGTCTTAATATTTATAAGAAGCCAAAACGTACGAAAAAATATATTTTAGAAAATAAAATGAAATTTAACATAGTACAAATAGTAGAACGATCACAAACTCGTTTAATATACAGCCACTAATATATTATGCAGAAAAATATATTTGATATGTAATTACAATCGTTACAATCTCTGTTAGTCGATAACATCGTAAAAATTGCAGCAAACTCAGGAATGTTCCTTTAAAAGAGTACCCGTTTTTAAACATTTTATTTGTGGAATCGAAACTGATTTGACTCTTAGGTTAAACAATGTCGAACGGGTATCCAACTTCCATAAATGTGGTGTAAAACCAGAATTGATTCCTGCATCTAGAACTGAATGCTGTATGATGCGCTGTGTTGCATGTCTACTGAGGTGTAATGGGTGAGAGTTGTTTCACTTTTTACGGACCCCTCGAAGTGAAGAATGGTAATATGTCAATCTCTAGGTGGCGAACTTGTTGCTTTCTAAGTAGAATGGCGTCACAGGGCCTACTCTCTTATTTATGGGTAAAACGGTAAACATTATAGGGTTTTATCGGTTTAATTGATACGTAGGGTAATGTTTGTATACTCGTCTATGTAGACAAAATACTAATGAGAAATGTAAAAGATAAGGTATAAGGCCAGGACAGTGTAATTTGAACTTTAATTCCATATAAGCACGAACAGTAAGTTAAATACAATATATTAATGAACGTATCACGGCTTTGTACTTAATCATATATCTCAAAGGTACATTCAGCATCACCACCTCCACATTTATTAATTTTTCTTATTGGTGACTATTTGAAAATGGCAAAAATATAGATATACATTGTATAACTATTTCAGGGTTTTTACATTTACTTGTTTATCTATTTTGGGATTTTTACATTTACTGCTTTTTGTATTAATCTATTTTAGGATTTTTACATTTACTGGTTTCTGTATCTATCGAATTCAGACGTTTGTTTTACTTACTGTACTTGATATTTGACGTGCCTATATCCAATTACTATGCAAGCACGCTGTCCTGGGGACACAGTCCAGCAGCCTGGATTGCCTCTCCTGGACGGAATATTTTTACATTAACGTGTTTCTGTATTTACCTATTCCAGGGTTTCTACATTTACTTGTTCCTTGGCAGCATCGTCTTCCTCCTGTTTATCTACATATGTGTGCTGAATTCAAAACGATTGACGCTTCCCTTTAAGAAGCCGAGACGCAACTCCACGATTAGTGCCCTTGTTATCAGACCAATTAACATGAACTTTTCATTTGATGACTCGCCCCATTCTCACACAGGGAGTTTCTACCTCAGACTTGGTGCAGTAGGTAAGTTCCGTATGGTGGTACCTGAGGTTTGGTACGGTAAGTAAGTTGTGGTGGTACCTCAGACTTTGTTGAGTAGGTAAGTTGTAAGTTCCATGTCGTGGTACTACAGCCTTGTTGCAGTAGGTAAATTCCATGTGGTGGTACCCCAGACTTGGTGGAGTAGGTACGTTCCATGTGGTAGTACCCCAGACTTGGTGCGGTAGGTAAATTCCATGTGGTGGTACCTCAGACTGGTGCGGTAGGTAAGTTTCATGTGGTTGTACCTCAGACTTGGTGCAGTAGGTATATTCCATGTGGTGTTGCCTATCTAGGGCCGTATATAGCGGGGGTGTGTGTGTGTACATAGCAGTTAGCCTTTATGAACTACAAAGTCCTTCCAGAGATATTGCCTTGGATGAAATAAAAGGTTCTATTGCATCCAGATGTGTTATTTTCACAAACTTATTTTCCTTTCTCCAAGCTTTGCGAAATATAAAGCTGGGGCACCCCTTTTTGGGGATGGTGATATGGAAGTGTGGGTGCCCAGGCATGTTGACATCAGGGGTAATAAAAAGGCAAATTCAATTGTCAAGTCTGCTTTGGAGTTGACTCATGCCGGGGTTGGTGTACCTTATACTGATTTTAAACATAGCATTAATAAATTTATCTTTTCAACTTGGCAAGGTAATTGGAACGGTGTGGTTGCCAGCAAGCTTCATTCTTTCAAGCCAGTCTTGGGAGACTAGCAATCATCATATAGGCGGTGAAGAAAGGATCAAATAGTCCCGTGTCGCGGTCGCATCGGCCCCCACTCTTTCTCACATCCTTGAATGTTTTAAAGGGACATTCCTGAGTTTGCTGCACTTTTTAAGATGTTATTGATTAACAGAGACATTTTAACGATTGTAATTACATACCAAATATATTTTTCTGCATAAAATATTAGTGGCTGTATATTAGACGTGTTTCTGATCGTTATAATATTTGTACTAGGTTAATCTTCATTTTATTTCCAAAAATATAATTATTTTCGTACGTACGAAATTATTTGAAGACAAAATCCAGTTTGGGCTTCTTACAAATATTAAGACGACCAGAAACACATTGGATATACAGACACTGATATTCTAAACAAGAAAAAATATATTTAATATGTAAGTTTAATCGTAGAAATATTTTATTAGTCAGAAACATCTTACAATGCAACAAACTCAGGAATGTCCCTTTAAATGTATATGCTCAATTATAATTTGAGTTAAATCTCAGACAGGCTATTGAAATGAAATGTTTGAAATTAAATTTTAGTTTAATCTCTAAATTAGTTATTTATTGTCAAAGTTTTTGGAGGTTTTTTTACCGTTCGAAACATAGTACCTATTGACATATATTACTGATTGAAATATGTACTAAACATTCTTTTTAAAATTTATTTATTTATTTTTATACAGCTTTTGGCATTGGCAGCATGATACTGAGTGGCCTAATATTTGGAGATTATTTGGAAGCTAACCTCCAAGAGTTCTGCGACGAGGTCATCTATGGAATCCGGCCAGTGGTTCATTTTATTTTCACTTTTGGACAGCTCTATTTCGTGTTTCTTCATTCAAAGGTAAGATTTCTTAGCACGGGGGCGTGGCTCAGTGGCAGAACATTGAGGTGGGGTGATTGGTTATATGACTGATCATCTCAGTGAATAAAGTAACTGGGATGGGGGTGGGGTGGGGGTGGGGGTGGGGTGGGGGTCGCTCGTTTTAGCCCGGATATTAAATGCCATGCTGTCCTGTTTGTAAAAGTGCAGATGAAACTCCGTTACTATCAATCAATCTATCAATCAACTACTTGACACGACTTTACATCCCACTGAAGGTTCCAACATGTCTGTCTTAAGCATATTCTCCGAATTTCTCGGCAGATGTGTCCAACATAGGGGTATGGGTTCTTTGGTTGTTGTTAGGGTATTAGAGCCATGAAATTTACAATTTAAAGTAGGAGGAAAAACAAAACCCCCAAAATAATGTGTTTGTGTCGGACCTAAATTTGGAACAAATTAGTTACAAATAGATGGGACAGCCAAAACGATAAAAGTAGTAGAACCATAAAAATAATAAAATTACAAAAAAGAAGAAAAAAAAAGCAGGAACAAAGTTCTAGTCCCCATGAAGCCATTTCAACAGAATAAGTGCAAGGGTTAGAGTAAGGGTTAGGTTTATTATATTACTACCTTAATGTTAACTGGTAAGAGTGACCTATGTCTTTGGGAAAGAACACATAAAAGATCACTTGCTGCGATAAGAAAAATATAGTGCCTTCCCCTGAAGACTACGTGTCATAATTGCCAAATGTTTAACATCACATAGCCATTGATTAAGTAATCGATGGTGTCGTTAAACAAAACAAACCACAATTTGTTAGATACGTAGCAGCCACAATTTAAAATGTAATGTAATCATGTCATTACACAATGGTTGCTCTTCTTAATGCCATTACACAACGGTTGCTTTTCTTAATGTCATTACACAATGGTTGCTCTTCTTAATGCCATTACACAACGGTTGCTTTTCTTAATGTCATTACACAATGGTTGCTCTTCTTAATGTCATTACACAACGGTTGCTTTTCTTAATGTCTATACACAATGGTTGCTCTTCTTAATGTCATTACACAATGATTGCTTTTCTTAATGTCTATACACAATGGTTGCTCTTCTTAATGTCATTACACAATGGCTGCTCTTCTTAATGTCATTACACAATGGCTGTGCTTCTGTCCAATATTCCTACTCTTCGTTTGTTTCATTTTCATTCACTATTGCTTCTGTATTCTGTATAATTATATTACACTATATTTATATAGTATATACAATGTAGTATATAGTATATTATTATATTCTATTCTATATGACATTATATTGGCTATGTGTTGCAGATCTGTGTTAAGCGCTACAAGACCATATCGCGGTTTGGCTTCATGCACATGATAGCCACCAACCTGTGTGTCTGGCTGGGGAATATCGTTGAAGAAACGATGGCTGAAATCCACGAAACGGACGATGAGCACAAGGTCCATATCACCAATGACGTCAACCCTATTAATACGGATCAGAAGTCCGCCATATCAGCGCACGAGAAAAATGTCATGCATGGCAGAGATACCGAACACGCCAAACATTTGGCTTCGTACACAGTGCCAACACGTAAGTATTGGTGTATTCGTGGTGAATAAACAAGCATTGAGAAAGTACTACTAACGCAATACATCTCCCCTACCGGGCCCAACACATTTTTGTATCTCCTAAGTTCAAGGGCCATAACTCTGTAAACTAAAAAGATAACTCGCCATGAAAGTTATACTGAGATCTCACTACACAGTTGACTTCCTGATGAGAGTTCATTCATCACGGTCTACTGTAGTTCCTAATTGTGACATATATTGTCGTTCACATATTTACTTCTAGGAAGAATTGAAACAAGTTGTATGTTTAATGGTAAGCCTTCTGGCTGGAGTTTGACCATGTTATTTTTGTAATATTGGGCATTGACATTTTGGGACATGGGTGTATAGCGAAAGAGACAGCCGGAGTGAATCGGTTAATGAACCACCTGTTTGGACCAGTGCTGCAGCCAGATGCGGTCATATAGCAAAAAAACTGCGACGGAAATATTCTCAATTTTTTAGTGAAAATAAATGCTTATATAATATATGTTCGCAATGGTGTATATTGTTAGTGTCAACGAAAACCCGTTCATTAGAAGTTGGACAATTTAACATGGATTTCAATGACAGATGACATCTGTGTAGTGAGACCTTAATCTGTAACAGTACATGATAAAGCAATATCCAAATATCTTCAGGCATTGAGGAAAAAAGCCCGAAACACTAATATCTCTATCTCCTAAGTTCAAGGGCCATAACTCTCTCCAAAATGGGTAAATCGTCATGAAAGTAAAACTTTATCTATAATAGTATACGATAAAGCTAAACGAAAAATGTCAGCTCAGTATCTCAAGGCATTGTGAAAAAACCCATCCGGAAAACTATAAGTGGGACGGACGGACGGACGGACAAACAGACATACATACAGACAGACAGACAGACAGACAGACAGACAAACAGAGACGGACGGACGGAGATGAAACATACTGTCTCCCTCCCCCATCCGGTTGAACCGGTAGGTGACTAAAATAAAGGGAAATTTGATTCCGTACAGTGCTAACACGTGAGTGTATTGGAGATGACTAAATAATATTTGGTTAAAAGGACACTACCGGCCTTGGTAGAATGTATTAAGACTAAGAATTAATCAATGTTTAATAACGACACCCCAGCACGATGACAAACTATGGTAAATGCAAATATGAAGGCATTGGTGGTGTCGTGATTAAGTCATCGGATATAAGGCTGGTAGGTACTGGGTTCGCATGCCCCTTACCGGCTCCCACCTAGAGTGAGTTTTAAAGACTCATTGGGTAGGTGTAAGACCACCACACCCTCTTCTCTCTTACTAACAACTAACAACTAACCTACTGTCCTGGACAGATAGCTGATGTTTGTGTCCAGGATAGCGTACTTGAACCTTAATTGGATATAAGCACGAAAATAAGTTGAAATGACTGAATGAACACTTAACTGCGTACATTGCCAACTTGTGAGTATTTTTATGATGACTATATAATAATTGATTAAAGGGACATTTGACTGCGTGCAAAATAAAAATGTGAGTATATTCTTGATAACCAAAGAATAATTGATTAAAAGGACAGTTGACTCAGTAGAGTGACAACCCGAAAGTGACTAAATGATGTTTCATTAAGGAACATTAATTATTTTGTATACCTTGTACAGTACATATTCTCAAGAGCTAACTGTCATGGTAACTGCTTATAATGTCAGTAATTTCACCTCACTCAGGTGTTTGTGATAGTAATGGTTTTTGAAATAGTCCATAACAGCTTCAGAATATCAGAAGAAAAACAACATGCGAGCGTTTCAAATGTTTGAATTCGTAAATTTGAAAACGCCCAGTCTGCGTAATTGGGGCGGGACGTAACCCAGTGGTAAAGCGCCGTAGGGTGGGTTTTTTTGTTTAGGATCGATCATCGTCGGTGACCCATTGGGATATTTCTCATCCAGTGCACAATGACTGCTATATCAAAAGCCGTGGTATGTGCAGTCATGTCTGTGTGATGGTGCATATATAACTAATTCATTATAACTAATGTAGCGGGTTTGCTCTATAAGACAATATTTCAAGAATTACCAAATAGCCGATGATTAATAAATCAATGTGCTCTAGTGGTGTCGTTAAACAAAACAAACTTTAACTTTGAAGTTTAATTACCTAGTTTAGTCAGATTACACAGTGGGTAAGACGTTACCAAGTACGCAACAGCTGAACCGTTCTAATATTTTTGGTACACCCTTGACCCTAAACATTATCTGTTAATTTTATTCAAAATATAGATGAATTTATTTCTATAATTTTCGGGCATGATTATTTATTTTATTTCTATAACATTGTATAATAAGTCCAAACTAATATCTGTAGAATTTGTTTTACAGCGTCCCTCACGACGATGCTTCATCCACGTCTCTGTAGACGAGAAAGTCTGATGAGTTCCGTCGTAGAAGAGGCGAGTCCATATTTGTATCCATGCAGTATTGAATACAGCCTTATATGCGCAGGTACACATGTCACTGTATCATTGAATAGTAAATACAAACATTATTACGCTTGTATTTTGTTTGTTTTTTCCATCAGTATATATTTATACTGAATATTTGATAATTTCAATGATTCATTACATCTACATAACTATATATGAACACCAAGTAAATGCTATCAATGGGCAATTTAATAATAACTATTTTGTTGTTTAAAAACAACCTCTGATATAGACCTGTAATGAAAAGTGTAGTTCCATGTCTATTTGTAGGTGTTCTGTACATCATGTGGAGAAACATCAGCAGGAAGGGAATCAGTGAGGACCAAGAAGAACTGGTGGCAGCTAAAGCAAAGGCCAGGAGAATGAACCTCGACTGCACGGGGTCAAGTCGCGGACTGTTTCTCGGAATCCTTGTCATGGTCGCTGTCGTCATCAACGTCATCATTTTCTTCATCCTCGTGCACTCCGAGGGTGGGAACGAGGCTGCTGTCATGTTGGAGTATCTTTTTGAGATGGCTATCTATCTCATCACGTCCATGGCGGTTATGGTAGCTTTCTACAAGATGCGCGATTTGCAGTTCATTCCTGGGAAAGGGATGGATTTGGAGCAGAACCTGATGGTTCTGGCACTGACGGGAGTATACATATTTTCACTGTTCAGCATTATTGCTGGAACATTTATTCCTGGGCAAACACAAAGTCTGCTTATTATCATATCCAGCGTTCTGCGCATGTTCCAGGCCACCATTCAGACGGTTTTTATGCTGAATTCCTTACGGCGATGTGCGAAATTCAAAGAGCAAGAGAAGACGAAGCCAGGAAGAGAGTTTGTGACGTTTCTTCTGATGGTTAATATCGGCATGTGGATCATCAACTCATTTGAGGTGCAGCAATCGGAGGCAAATCCTGTTCAGATAGATTTTTATGGAACTCTTCCATGGAACATATTTGCACATCTGTCAAGTCCGCTTGCTATTTTCTATCGTTTCCATTCGACAGTGTGTCTTTCAAACGTATGGAAGCATGCTTGGAAGCGAAAGCGAGGTTGAATATTTCTCGGAAGACCACAGTTGTTAATTGCTATTAAAATAGCAGCAGGAAGTTCAACGTGCAAATATTTATGTTTAAAGTTTTATTGTTATAATTTTTGCATTACTACCTCCACCCTAGAAAATGACAGAACCAGTATCGAGACTTACAAATAAGAACCTAACTACAAGTAATAAAAGAAACATATAGCCTAGACGATTTAAAATCTCAGCGTGCATCGTTAATATTCTCAAAGGATTTTAACTGTTTACCCGTTCATGTATATTCGGATGTTTTATTGTGTGATGAGGAAGTTACTTGTAAATAGCATAACAAAATTAATATACCTCTATTATAATAATACTGGAAAAAGGACATGCAAATATAATTTGTATTTGGACACGTTTATTTTTGTTGTATTAACATAATAACCAAGTAGAGAATTAAAAACTTGTATATATGAAAGATGTGGTAAATATATTCAAGATGTTTTGTTCGTTTTACTACAAAGCAACTATTTTGTAAAGTATGAAACAAGATGTCTTTTCACATTTATAACATGTTATAATAATGATGCCGTGATAACTAACGTATATGTGGTCCAGTGCTAGCTGTATTGGTAGAAGGGTATTCCTCGTTTTAAACTAAATACGCTAGTACAAGAAGACGAACCTATACGACTTCCTGAAGACTCTTCCAAGACCTGGCTTACGTTTCTTAATGTGAGCGTTCGCTAAACATTAAGTTAGCTAGCCTTAAGAAACGGACTGTTCACCACAAACGCTAAAAACAGCTGAAAGATAACTCACGGCAAACAAAAATGGCTGCCAGAATCCTGGATTTTTAGTCTTAATACAATTTTTAACTTTTTTTATTTCTTTATCACCCTTTAAAACAAAAGTAAAAAGTGATAAAATGTTGTTGTTTTTTTATATCGTAATTACGAATATACACCTCTGTATTGGCAATTTGTGAATGTTTCTTCAAGAATAATTATATTCACTGTTTTTGTTGCTATGGCAACCGTACGATATAAACTTGTTACGAATTAAACAAATTTAATTTTGTGCATGAAATAAATGTTTTATAAAGCTATGTTTTGGTTCTTGATACGTGTTAATCGATTCAGAACCACGCAAGAGTTGTAGCATGTTGGGTGTTTCGATCAGCCATTTTGAAAAACATTTGCTTATTGAAATGTCGTAGACCTCTGTCGATGTCAAACGAGGACACTGTGAAAACGACCTTTTAAGCTTCTGTTTGGTTTCTCTGTGATAGTCACTGGCGGAGCCTTTTTTTGGTACCGATTTGTTCCTCGTCTTTCCGTCAAATTTGCCATGAAGTGCAGCTTCCCCCTATAAGCGTTATTGGACAGTTCAGTAATCTGGTTCTGTGATTCTTTGGGCGTAGATAGTTTGGTATGAGTTAATTACATGAGACACAACCCCATCCAAAGGTGGTCCTTCCTCTGAGGTTTGATGGTAATGTAGGGATTAATAAGGAAGATATAGCCTGGAAAAAGGAATTCCTTTAATGTGCTGTAAATCGTGAAACGTAGGTTGCAGTGACTTATGACTTATGGTACGTGACACCGCTATCCCAAGTTGAACATGCATGCAGGTTTGATGATCATGTTTGAATTGATAAGGAAGATATGCTCCGGACATGTATTCACTTTAATGTGCAATAGATGTATTTCGCATTAACTTAGTAATGGTACGTGACACACTGCCATCTTATTCTATGACAGTTGATGATCTTGCAGGCATCGGTATCTGAAATATGGTCAAACGAACAACGCTATACCCATAATACGACACGTTAAACACGAGCATGTAAAAAGTAAAAACATTTTTATTCTGCCGAACCCCCTTTCACTTAATTAAAAGCAAATATTCACTTGAATCAAATAATAATAATAATAATAATAATAATAATAATAAATAAAATAAATGTAACGAAATGAGGGAACACTTGCAATTTAGGCAATTTAGATCAAAGTTAATCCATATTTAGTCCGTATAAAAAAAATATATATATATATATATATATATAATGTAGGACTGAATGTCACTAATATGGGGAAATGGTTAGGTTGCTTAAACTATGGGTGATATTTTTGGTTTCTGTCCATATTTGCTATTACTATTTATGTGTACCCTTATTTTTATCCATCAGTATATATGTATTAACACATTCAGACAATGTTTTAAACGTATGCAGTCGGACCAAACCTTTAAAATGGCAAAGCTGTAATTCAGAAGACCGCATTTATTATTTTGTCATGCCGAGACGTTCCCTTGTGGATCAAGAACTTACTGTTCCGAAAGTTGAAGTTTAAAGTTAAAATTTGTTTTGTTTAACGACACCACTAAAGTACATAGATATGTTGGATGTCAATACGGATCCGAAAGCTGCAAAGTCTGTAACAGAGGTGAACATAGTAGGCCAACATGGTTTGGGTCACAGCATGCGACGAGAAACACAGACGACATATAAATTCGTCTACATTATCCACCAGATCATCTTACGACTGTCACCTCTACAAGTTTAGATTTCTTTAGAAGAATGATATATCAGCAAATCATCCGAAATTATATACCAAGGGTTAGTATGAAATGCGATATCTTCCTCGTCACCCAACACTATCGTTATGGTGTAGTTCATAATTCGTATATATATATATATATATATATATATATATATATATATATATATATATCTCTAATCGTATGTTTTTTTTCTTTTCTTTTTAAACATATTTTATTACATATTACTAATAGAACATTTTGCAGCTTCAATTTGTAAACGTAAACAATATTTTCTCTTCATTTGTGAAAATAAAATAATACCGAAACGATGGAGTGTGCTATATATGAAATTGACAATTATTTTGAAAAAGCAAAACGTGCCATAATAAAAACTGCATTCCATAACTCATGTAATTACTTTTATATTTTTGTTTGATGATTGCGAATACATTTGATCGTATTTTAAAACAATATTGCAGACTTTAGCTATTCTTTTTCACTATTTAATAAATATGGATCTGAATTGCAGTCAGTATAAGTTGTTTAAAATGAATATCTACGAAGTCAAAACAATGATAGCACAATGTCCGATCGTAAAATAACCCATGTGTTATTAATTTACGTCGAATGGTGAGAAGTTTAAGAGGAGTGTAATACAGCAGCATTTAGACTTTGGTAAATTCTCTCAAACTCATTAAATACAATAATTTTATATACTTAATGTGTTTTGGGAGTGGCAGACCAAGAAGAATGCATTGTCCAGTCAAATATCTTGGGAGTGGCTGTTCTCCTATAGACGAGACAGTAGAATGGTATGGAATCAACCAATTCGACTCTGCATTGTGTCTTGAACGATTTTTTCGATCAACTTAAAATCGATTCGTTCTGAGTATGAATTTTGACACCTCCATCCACCCTCGCCCAACCACCTGTGCAAGATAAACACGCATTTTCTACTGTAGATTGTTGAACTGTTGTCTGTTTGAGGAATTGAACTCAGGACTTCAAGAAAACAAAAAAACATTTAACCAGACCATTACCCTCGTGGCTTCATTTTGCAGGAAAAACCTAATATTCTAATGTAATCCAAGAAGGAGGTCACACAGTTGTTTGTCAATCTTAAGGGGAAATATATCCAAATGTATACCTTACCAAACGATAGTTTCAAATTAGGAGCATCACAAACTATATGTTTCTTTTTTATACAAATATACCTTTTTCTTTGTTAGTTCGGTTGTTTTTAACTCATTTTTAAAAATTATTTTATTACGTATTTCGAATTTCAGTCCTTAGAATGACACATAGGACAAATTAACATGCGTAAGACGATCTATCTTAGTGTTATTTTGCGGACGGTGAACCACATTTCTTTGTACCATGTAATAAGAGACGTGGCCGCCTTAGTGTCCGATTTATTTGTATGTCAGAGATTTAATGTCCTCAACGATAAAAGATATCCACAACACAGAAAATTAAACAAAATAAACCAATCTACATATAAGTCGGAAAAAGGCGACGGTGGAGCTGACCGAAGTATTTCCAGACGAAAGTAGCTGAACACCATGATGTCAGAGAACCATCAGGAGCATTCCAAATCCAAATCCGAGTCAGGTCCCCCAGACAAGGAAAATGGCGACTTAGAAAACAAGAATGAGACGTCTACTACTTTGAATAGCGAGTTTACAAGTTCGATATCGGGATCTGTAAGTGAGTCTGGTGAGTGTATTGTCGTATTTTGAGATGAATATAATAATCTGTAATTACCCTCAACACCCTAACTTGTTTAAAACACATCTGTGTGAGAGAATTAAAATATCTTAAGGCGAAGCCACACGATACGAGTGTCTCATACGAGAAAAGCGACAAGAGTAGCCGATTGTGACAAGAAAAACACTACGATTTCATCGATTGCTAATGCAATCGGCTATTCTCGCACAAGACAACGGTTTCTATTTATAAAAGTATTGGTATTTTCGAAAGAAAAACGGACACCTTACGGCCGATGAGTATTTTTGTGCTGGGGTGTTGTTAAACATTCATTCATTTTCGAAAGAAAAATGTTTATCTTTCTCATAGCATCAAAATAAATGTCATTCGTAAATATTTCTATAGTTCGTTAATATTTTTATAATATGAACTTCATGAAGGAGGGGTTGTAGTACGGATATGTATGGGTCATAGTGTTTTTAACCACACGTTAACATTGTCATCTATAGGATTTTATTTGGTATAGTACAACCAGCTTGCACTCTGCTGGGAATCCCGATGGCGCAATTAGTTAAGTTTGTTTTGTTTAACGACACCACTAGAGCACATTAATTTTATCAATTGATCTTAATTTTAACATATAGTCTTAGAGAGGAAACCCGCTACATTTTTTCCATTAGTAGCAATGGAAGTTTTATATGCACCATCCCACAGAAAAGATAGCACATATCACGGCTTTTGATATACGCGTTTGTGGATGCCAGAGAGCGACCATACCGTCCAAACGGGTCTAGCTCTCAAACGGCAGAATACTCTGGCTATTTATGACGTCACTTTGTACGAAATTGATCTACCGGCCTCGGTGGTGTCGTGGTTATATAGTGATGTAACAATACATCAAACTATCGATATGTTGCGATAGTCGGTGCCTCGGTAGCAGTGCATCGATAGTTAATTCAACTATCGATAACTATTGCAATTGTTTCCTTAAAGGGACATTCCCGAGTTTGCTGCATTGTAAGATGTTTCCGACTACTAAAATATTTCTACGATTAAACTTACATATTAAATATATTTTCGTGTTTAGAATATCAGTGTATGTATATTCAATGTGTTTCTGGTCGTATTAATATTTGTAAGAAGCCCAAACTGGACATTGTCTTCAAATAATTTCGTACGTACGAAAAAATCTTTTTTAGGAAATAAAATTAAATTTAACCTAGTACAAATATTAGAACGATCAGAAACACGTTTAATATACAACCACTAATATTTTATGCAGAAAAATATATTTGACAATTGTAATTACAATCAATAAAAAGTATCTGTTAGTCGATAACATCTTAAAAATTGCAGCAAACTCAGGAATGTCCCTTTAACTATCGACTGTTTTGATAACATGCATAGTGAAATAAGGTCTTTGACCAACACACCACGTGACGGTCTTCTAAAGAAGCGGAGAAAAGTCTATACAGATTACACTGCAAAAAGTAAATGGCATTATGGCAGACGCGAATTTTAAAATTATAGGCTACCTAACTCAAAACGGAAGTCTAAAATCTGGGAACATTTTGGATTTGTAAAAGAAAACCATAATCCGGTCTTTATACAGACAGACAGACACACACACACACACACACACACACACACACACACACACACACACACACACAGTGAAATAAGGTCTTTGACCAAAACATCTCGTGACGGTGTTCTAAAGAAGCGGAGGAAATTCTATACAGATTACACTGTAAAAAGTAAATGGCATTATGGCAGACGCGAATTTTAAAATTATAGGCTACCTAACTCAAAACGGAAGTCTAAACTCTGGGAACATTTTGGATTTGTAAAAGAAAACCATAATCCGGTCTTTATACAGACAGACAGACAAACACACACACACACACACACACACACACACACACACACACACACACTATCACTATTGCAATACTATCACAATATTATTTTGACTATCGCAATACTATTGCAATAGTAAAACTGACTGCAGTAGTCACCCGTAGTGGTTAAGCTATCGGACATAAGGCTGGTAGACAGAGGGTTCGCATCCCGGTATCAGATCCCACACAGAGTGAGTTTTAACGACTCAATGGATAGGTGTAAGACCACTACACCCTCTTTTTCTCACCACTAACAACTAACAGCTAACCCACTTTCCTGGACAGATAGCCCAGATAGTGTGCCCAGGACAACGTGTTCGAACATTAATTGGATATAAGCATGAAAATAAGTCATAGCGGAGCTAAAAAATGGAATATTTGTTTTCATGTAAAGACAAATGTTTTTCATTTGGTTTTTCTTTTTATAACACATTTATTTACAATTATTTTATAAGTGACCATTAAAAATAAAGTTTGTTGGTTAGACAACAGTTTATTAATATATATATGTATGGTAGCTGGCGTACCTGTGAAAGTATTGTGAATAAATCGAACTGTGGACCAAATATTCAAAATAGAATTTTATAAAACGAGAGAAAGAAATCGCCCAACCCAAGAGTGGTCTTTGTTATGTGTGTTAGAAATGAGAAAGTTTAAGTATAAAAGTCTGATACAGATTTGTATGGGCGCGAAAGTATAGTTTACCTCCAGGTTTTTAAGTCAAAAGTAAACCGATGAAATGGCATTAACTCCATAATGAATAAAGTTAAAATTCATATTAAAACATATTATTATTATTATTATTGAAAAAATTAAATAACGTTGCTTAAAAAATTATCAATAAATTATATAGATTAAATCTCATTTTTAGTACAGGAATAAAGACAAAATCCCAGAATAGCCAAGTATGTAATTTCACTTGCATATTCACTGAAGTAATATATAACACAGTACACAGCGACTAAAGGCAGGGCTTCCACGAATTCAAAATATTGGTCTCGAGTACTCGAGGGTCAAACTCGACTCGGACACGACACTTACACCATATGATGATGCGACTAACAAATAAAGTAAAATAGCATTTTGCATCTTAATTCCAGCGCTGAACATGGATACGAAATCATGCCATTGTATTGCATTTAAAAAACCGGTTATGTTCAGTGTTGTGGCAGACGGACTGCAAAGAGATACTAGCGCGTGATCATATAATTATTGTGTAAACTATATCTCTGATTATTTACTGCTGAAATTATTGTCCTACATTGTCCATTGTATTATAGTTGATCATTAAATTCCACCTTGTATGGCTACCCGAGTCATGTGAATGGACTCGAGTCTTGCTTGACTCTGTCCGTACTCGAGTACTCGTGGAGACCCTAGCTAAAGGTAGAACTACGCGTGCCTTCATACCTGTATCAAAAAAGAGAAGATTTTACCTGTGTAGTTTGATGGTAATTTGCACATAGTTGCATTCAATGAAAATAAATAGTTGACTATCGTGTTGATGCAAATTCCATCGCCGATATTATACTAGATAATATGCATATCTGAGGAACCAAAATAAATTACTATACATTCACGTGTATGCGATATGAATAGAACACACAATGGTTGACATATCTGAATTCCATTTTAACCAATTAAATTACACATACACATACATTAAAAAGGACATGGATTTGAAGATGTGTTTTTGGATAAGTCAAAGCGGATTACTTAAATATTCTGCGTGTGGCATTATATCTCTCTGTACAATAGGGTGAAACGAATGGAAATTATATCCCGGACAAAAGCAGTATCTGCTGACGACTAGAGGCATTATCGTCTTACTACCATGAATTATGTATAGAAATATCAAGACCATTAGATCGTCAAGGATCTTGCGAAATCGGCTTCTTTTCAAAACCAGTCATATTGACGAAACCTGGATGACATTTTCAAAGATAAATAATAGAAATACAAATAGCAAGTTGCACTTGTTTACATAACAATTCCTATATAATCTGGAAATAAGTTTCATGTGTTTAGGAATTATGTATACTTCCTGAGAATTTCAGTAATTATACACAATATCTAAAAATGTTTTTGCTATTTTGTCATATTTCCTCATTATAAGCGAATTCTCTCATCTCAGTTCAAGCATACTGCTGAGGGCATTGATCCAGATGTTTGCAAAGTTTTCACTCTTCGCTAATTGGTTGATATCGTTAGTGTACTTATCTTTAAATATCAGAACTCGATTGTTGCTGCTGTCGATCGTAAATCGTGAATAGATTTTGTTTAAATACTTGCAGGACATAGTGTGTGAAAAAATTATAGGCAGTAAAATTTTTATTCAAATTCAAATCACACATAATCTCAGTTTACCTAATTATAGACAGGAGATGTTTATCAAAACACAATTTCAACTAATGTTTTATTTTTAAGAAAAACAGTTGTATTTCTTTTATCAGATACTTATTAATAATAGTCAATAATAGTCATAAGTAAAAATATATCTTTGTTGTTAACGCTATTGAGAAGCCTACTGCACATGCTATCACTTCAAAGAATGAATGAATGAATGTATGTTTAACGACACCCCAGCACGAACAATACATCGGCTATTGGGAGTCAAACTATGGTAATGCAAAACATTAAATGATCAACATCAATATAAAATTTAACAGTTAAATAAAAACACAGTGTAAAGAACTGTGCAAAAATGCAAATATCACAGATAGATACTGACTTTTATTCAAAATTTTAATTGTATCTCGAAGAAAACAAGGGGATTTGTGCTGTATTGGCCATTCTCAAAGAGAATGTTACACCCCTGCACCATGGTGAGGTTACAGCACGCGCAGGGTTTCAAAGAAGGATGATATCATTATTATGTTGTTCGGGGTTTTTTCCCCATTATTGTTACCAAGATGAGAGAATCCACCTATAATGATACAATGATAGGTGAAACAATTTCAGGGAAAATGTATAATATAAAGTGAAAAAATTTCAGATATTGTGTATACTAGTAATTACTAACATTTTCAGGGATTATACGTAAATTCCTAAATTAATCACACATTGAACATATTTCCAAACTATAGAGAAATTGACTTTATACATATTAACTGAATATTGCAGAGGTAATACAAAATTCATGATTACACGTATTCCATGTAACAATATCATTGTAGAAAATTGTCTATATTCTACAAAACGAAACATTATACTTCCCCAGTGACTTTGTGGTGATGTCAGGCTTTAAAAAAATTGTATCTATATTTACTTTTGAATGCATGGTATTACAAATGTCAAAATATCCACTGATCTCTGTTTTGTGGAGAAATACGGCTTTATCGGATTTGGAAAAGTAGTCTTGAAAGCGGCAGTCTTCCCAAAGACTATGCTTATTTGCTCACCGCTTTATAGAACACAGACATTGGAAGGAAGAAAATGTTTTATTTACGGTTATATGGCGTCAGACATATGGTTAAGGGCCACACAGATATGGAGAAAGGAAACCCGTTGTCGCCACTTCACGGGCTACTCTTTTCGATTAACAGCAAGGGATCTTTTATATGCACCATCCCACAGACAGGATAGTAGATATCACGGCCTTTGTTACACCAGTTGTGGAGCACTGGCTGAAACGAGAAATAGCCCAATGGGTCCATCGACGGGGATCGATCCTAGCAGACATTGGAAGTAAATCTTAAGGCAGAGATAAAGTCTAGAAACTTTGCTTCGCGCCATCCATCTCAGTCAGCAAACCAGTGTCTACTTGCTTCTGACGTGCCTGGAATAGTCAAGCTATAAACATAGAAAGTCCCTGTACATAGCCGTATGTACAAAGCACCTAGATCATCGAGTTAAAAGTTGTGTTCGAATTATATAAATACAATTTTGAATTTTATAATTTATTTTTCGTTTTAAATTTAACGAACTGATCTGAGATGTGTTCTTAAGTGTGGAGGTGGGGGGGGGGGGGGGGGGGGGGGTGTAATTCGTGTATATGTCTCTTTTAGAATGTTAACTTAAATTCTTGCCTTTCCCTTTTACTAGGATTCAGTCGTGATGCCAGTAGTTCAGCTCTGTTCATGTTTGACACGCCCCCAACCACACCTATTTTGAAAACCCCCTACACTCAACAACCAGAGAACAACCCGGTCAGCAAAGAATCTATAATGTAAGTTGTTCATGTGTATTCTTTCATATCACTAAATTGTATTGTCCAATGTTAGAGCACGCGCTTCAAGTGCCATGGGTCAGACGATAATGTATTACCTATAATGTAATCAGGTTTTTACCGATTCAAATAGTGTCGTATTGCTGGTACATACATGTCGTGGTATATATTGTCCTGTCTATAGAGAAGTGTATATAAAAGATCCCTTGCTGTTTTTCAATCAGTGTCTTTTTTGTTCTACTCTCTCTCTCTCTCTCTCTCTCTCTCTCTCTCTCTCTCTCTCTCTCTCTCTCTCTCTCTCTCTCTCTCTCTCTCTCTCTCTCTGTCCCTAAGCTAGAAAAGTAATCGTGTTTAAATGTTTGCTTAAGACGAAGTGCGGGGAAAATATAACACTTTTTCAAAAAAGCAGTATGGCCTTAAAAGTGTTTACGTATTTGAACGATTAATTATTAACCCAAAACATTTTCATGTTAATACTCAAAATATATATTGTTCTTATGACTTTGTTTTTAAATAATCGAAATTGCACATTAGAAAGGTCAGTGTTTATGGAACTGCGCTCCTTACGTATAAGTGCGACCAACGCGAATAAAATAATATGAACGCTCGATTCATTTGCCATTTTGTCGATATCTCGGTCATTACAATGTGGGTGTACCTTTGTGAAGCTGCTGTATATTTCCGTCTTTATTATTTCAAATGAGACTACTGCTGTTTCCGCAGAATACTTCAAACTATTCTTGGAAAACAAGCTTCATTTCCTCAAGACAGTTGGTCGGGGCATTCTAAAAAGAAAACATATTTCAGAATTCTCTTACGTTCAGGGGCGGGACGTAGCCCAGTGGTGAAACGCTCGCTTGATGCGTGGTCGGTTTCAGATCGATCCCTGTCGGTGGGGCTATTCCTCGTTCCAGCCAGTGCACCACGACTGGTGTATTAAAGGCCGTGGTATGTGTTATCCTGTCTGTGGGATGGTGTATATAAAAGATCCCTTGCTACTAACAAAAAGGTGTAGCGGGTTTTCTCTCTAAGACTATATGTCAAAGTTACCAAATGTTTGACATCCAATAGCCGATGATTAATAAATCAATGTGCTCTAGTGGTGTCGTTAAACAAAACAAACTAACTTCTGTCCAGAATTCAATGTCCCGCCACAGTGTGCAATATATCATAGAGTTTGTTAGGCCGACCATTTCAATTTCCAACCAGAATCTATAATATAATACGCAAGGTTTTTTTTTATCAGTTTGCGATCGATCTGATATATTCTCCTGTTTTGTTCTGCACTGCCGACGTCCTTCATTTTGCGCTGATAGATATATCGTACACAGATGACTTCCCTAAATATAACAACAATGGACGCCGCCATCTTGTAACTTAACATAGAAGTAGCTATATACAAGAAGGCCGTGTACACAGCCTCAAGTAATGAGGGCTGGTTGTTTACACGGCGGAAATATTTTTTGGGACAACCCGTGTAAAGCTACAACGCCCCATCTAAACATTTCTGTGCGTAGCACGAGTTACATCTAGTACTAAATAAAGCAGTTAAATAAAGCTGAAGGGGAAATACAATGTATTTGTTGTATTGTATTTTGTGAAATTTACACAAAATGAATTATTGAAATGCATAAGTTCAAATTCATTAATTTCAATTTATTGTTATCCTTATAGCTAAGGATAATCACTTTATTTTAGCGTTTTCTCTTTGTCTGATCTCACTGAGGTGTAGGCTTGGGTTTCTAATCTTTAGGAAGGAAAGATAAAGAATACTTGTTCAATGACACCTCGGCGCATTTGAAAATTTAGTGTCTAAAGTATGGTTATTTCGACATTTGTTCTCGACGAAGGACGAAGGAAATGGTTTATTTAACAACGCACTCAACACATTTTATTTACGGTTATTTGACATCAGACATATGGTTAAGGACCACACAGATATTGAGAGAGGAAACCCGCTGTCGCCACTTCATGGGCTACTCTTTTCGATTAGCAGCAAGGGATATTTTATACGCACCATGCCAGACAGGATTGCACAAACCACGGCCTTTGGTATACCAGTCGCGGTGCACTGGTTGGAACGAGAAATAGCCCAATGGGCCCACCGACGGAGATCGATCCCAGACCGACTGCGCATCAAACGATCACTTTACAACTGGGCTACATCCAGCCCTTACGTCTCTCGACGAGTGAAGGCACCTACATATTTCCATTGTTGTTTTAATAACACATGGCCGTGTTCAAACTTTATTTTGGGGGTTTGCCTTTTAAAGAAATACAAATTTAGCTCAAGCCTATTAGGTTTCATTATACTGACATTAGGCAGTGCGTTGTGTTATAAACTATTCATTCAAATACTAGTATTTACGTTTGTTTGACACCTAATAGCAGATGTAGTTTTTGTGCTAGGGTGTCGTTAAACATTCATTCATTAATCCATCCATCCATCCATCCATCCATCCATCCATTGAATCATTGATTGATTGATTGATTGATTGATTTATTTATTCATTCATTCATTCATTCATTCATTCATTCATTCATTCATTCATTCATTCATTTATTCATTCATACATCATTTCGTTTTCAGTATTTTCGGACATACAATCGCTAATAATTATTTGTTTATTTATAATTAACAGCTATGTTTAATTGTCTTTTTCCAGTAACAGTATCTCTGTGCATGTGAGCGCCCTGTACGCCATGTTGATTGTGATTCTGGGTGCCGTGATTCAAATATCGAACCCATTCACGATGGACAGAATGCCGTGGCTCGGCCAAGTAAGTAAACAGTAAATAGCGATAGTATCCATCTAACCAAATACATATGAAATACTCCAAGGATAAGTCCTTTCATTCCCAGTACCGTAGTCCGAAATAACATCCATTCAAATGTCCATTACAACCATTAGTAAGCTATAATATTGTGGTGATGCTTGGTTGAACACAATTTGTTTGGCTTCCCAGTGACACACATTTTTCAAAATTGCACTTTCCCGAGGAAATACCTAGTTTACAAAAAATCTGTTGTTTGTAAATTATTATTTTTAAAGAAACTAGTTCTTTTGTCTTTGATAGAAAAAAGGAAGGAAATGTTTTATTTAACGACGCATTCAACACATTTTATTTATGGTTATATGGCGTCAGACATATGGTTAAGAACCACACATCTATTGAGAGAGACAACCCGCTGTCGCCACCTCATGGGCTACTCTTTTTTTTATTGCTTTTGATAGAGTTGAACCAGGATATGACATGCACCTGTACAAAGACAGGCGAGGAGACGAACTATTAAATCAAATGTGACGTCTGCCAAATTTAATTTCATTTTAAAGTTCTGAACAGAGAGATATGTGAAATGAACAAATTAACAAGTTACAAATTCTAAAGAAGAGTAAAAGTCAAGCAAACTGACATGCACAATATTGTATACCACTCGTAGAACTAATCTGTCCAGTTCCAAGTATTGTACTTGTAAGGAATTCACTACGCAACTTTACACATAGGGTACTGCATCTAGACTAAAAGAATGTTTGAAGTTTATGAAAAGTGGTAACATGAATAGGAGCACCAACTTCCAAATCCATATTTCTGGAGGAAGACTGCCATAACGTGTCTAATTTGAGGACCACCTGTCTAATTTAGGAATCACCAACCTTTCACATTATAAGCAAAATGATTTATCCATCTTACAAAGTAAAACATTTATCTAGTTTATGGCTTCTTTTACTTGTTTTTCTGTTTCATGGCTTCTACGTTTGTTTCTTTCTGTATCTATTTCAGGGGTTCTACATTCATATATCTCTGTATCTATTTCTTGACTTCGACAGTGACTGTTTTCTGTATCTATCTATTCCACGGTTTCGACATTTAATGGTGTGTGTATTTATATATTTCAGGATTTCAGCATTTACTGGTTTCTGTATTTATTTATTTCAGGGTTTCTACATTTAATGACTATATTTAAAGGGACATTCCTGAGTTTACTGCACGTTTTAAGATGTTATCGATTAACAGAGACTTTTTAACGATTGTAATTACATGAAATATTAGTGGCTGTATATTAAACGTTTTTCTGATCGTTTTAGTATTTGCACTAGGTTAAATTTCATCTTATTTCCTAAAATATAGTTTTTTCGTACGTACGAAATTATTTGAAGACAAAACCCAGTTTGAGCTTCTTACAGATATTAAGACGACAAGAAACAAATTGAATATACAGATACTGATATTCTAAACTAAATAATATATTTAATATGCAACTTTAATCGTAGAAGTATTTTATTAGTCGGAAACATCTTACAATGCAGCAAACTCAGGAATGTCCCTTTAATGGTTTCTGTATTTACACATTTCAGGGTTTTAACATTTATTGGTTTCTGTATTTATCTATATCAGGGTTTCTACATTTATTGTTTTCTGTAATTATTAATTTCAGGGTTTCTACATTTACCTGTTTCTTGGCAGTGTTGTTTTCTTGCTCTTTTTGTACGTGTTTATACTGAGGACTAACAGTTGCAGTCTGATTTGCAAGAAAGGAGGGCAATACACCACAACTGATGGCAACTCTCGTAACAGACTAAACCGGAACCTCTCGTTTGACCATTCCACTGTGCACGCCGGAAGTTTTTATCTTAGACTCGGAGCTGTGGGTACGATCCGGTTTAGTGACGATTATTATAGACTGACCATAATACTGAGGCGTTCAGAACAGCGTGCTTTAAGCTTGATTAGTTATAAACACAACAGTAAATTAAAATCAAAGTACTGAATCGATATAACACTATCTTTCTCATTATGAATCGCTAAGCAGTAAAATATTATTTTCATTAGAATATACATGTACCAGTATTTCTTTTGATGACTAAACAAGCATTCTGAGAATACTGCTACGTTCAAGGGCCATAACTCTGTAAAAAGGGGTAATTCGCTATGAAAACCACACTTGCCCTACAACGATTCATGATAAAGCAATACGCAATATTTCAACTCAAAATCTCAACTTCTCAAGGTATTGTGAAAAAACACCCGGAAAACTGTATGTGGTACGGACGGACAAACAGACGGATTCCGGTTCTACCGGTAGGGGACTAATAATGCTTTAAAATAAAATAATAGATACGATGGAAGGCAATTGCCACAACACAAATCATTTGTCAATAACACATCTTCATTAAATAAATATTAAGTTATGTTAATGTTTCATCTTTCTCATCTATCACCTTCTGCCTATCATTCTCATTATCTTAATATATATAAAAAAAACTTTCCAATTTCTCCCACGATTTCGATCTGTTTGGACCCTTTCTGTCAGTTTCCTCCGACTCTGTCTTCTGAGCTGTCCACACCATCGCTCACCTGTCTCAACTTCCTCCAAGGGTGCAGTCTCTGTGTATTTCCCTGCACCCACCTGGCATCCTCGTCCTCTGCCGCTAATAAAGCTGGACTAACCCACGGCACTAACTAACGACCGCCGGTAGTAGGGGTGCATAATAGGTGGTTACAAGTGCCTCTTAACAATGCCAGAAGTAACTACTGAACACTCCCCGAAGTGGTCAGACTAAGCCCACAGCTAAAATCTGATGGGGAATGGCAGGTGTGTGGCACAGATAGCCACAAGAAACAAGCACCTGCCGTGGTTGGAGAGACAAGGACTGGGATGTGGAGGTGGACAGCGAAAGAAGTTGAAAGATAGGAGGAGTTGCCAGATCGGGAAGAAATTAGATGGAATTCAAAGGAGAGAAAGAAAAGGAGGCAGTGGGATAAAAAAAAAAAAAAAAAAGAGAAAAAAAAGAGAAGAAGTTATGTTAATGTCTAGTGCTCAGTTCGTGACATCTGTAATAATAAAACTAAGTAGTGTATATGCCAATGTGTATTTTTTATTTCCAGCTTTTGGCATTGGCAGTATGATAATGAGTGGCCTCTCGTTTGGAGAATATTTTGAATCTAACATAGATCACCGCGGGAAATTCATCTACGGCGCCCGTCCGGTGATCCAGTTCGTGTTCACCTTCTGTCAGCTCTATTTTGTATTTCTTCATTCTAAGGCAAGATTTTCACCGTTGTTGTTCAACCTATCTTTCCACTTTACTTTCCTTAAATGTTTTCTTCATTTTGTTTTCTCTTTATACTCCATACATCTGTCCCTCCTAGGGCAATCTACGTCCAATCCTGAGTTCAAATCACATAAACACTCCGTAACATTTTGAAACGCTGATCTTAGCGCTTAAAATAAAAATAATGTGCGAGGGCGAAGACAGACAAATTATTAGCGGGCGTTTTGATAAATTTAACATGTAGGTACTGAACGCAGCCTAGTTGGACTGAAATCTGTAGTGTTCGCGAGGTCTAGCGCTAGCGGCCGCTCGCTAAACTGATATTGTGTTGTTTTGTTGCCATTTTTATTTTATGTTGTTGTTTTTAAAATATTTTTTATTGGCGCCTAAATGAGACAAATTATTAGCGGGCGTTTTGATAAATTTAACATGTAGGTACTGAACGCAGCCTAGTTGGACTGAAATCTGTAGTGTTCGCGAGGTCTAGCGCTAGCGGCCGCTCGCTAAACTGATATTGTGTTGTTTTGTTGCCATTTTTATTTTATGTTGTTGTTTTTTAAAATATTTTGTATTGGCGCCTAAATGAATGTGAAAGGATGAAAACCAGTCAAAACATTCACAATGGCTCGCCCTCTTACAATCCACGTCATCTTGGAGTCTTCATTGGTAAATCTCACACACCGTAATTGTGCAAAGCATCTCATGTTTAAAAATGAGCAATAAATATTTTGTTGAAAACAGTTATATTTTTTCTTCCTTACTGTTAAAAATATACCTTGTGCAATACATAGACAGAACAAAATTCTGTGGGTATATACTATAATATCTCGGTTTGGCTTTGTTCACATAATAACCACCACTATGTATATTCTGTATAATTATATTACACTGGATATATATTATATTATATTACACTGGGTATATATATATCTATCTATATATATATATATATATATATATATATATATATATATATATATATCTATATATATCTATATATATCTATATATATCTATATATATATATAATGTAACATTTAACATTAAGCAGGTTATGCATTGCAGATCTGTGTTAAGAGCTTCAAGATCATATCCCGGTTTGGCTTCATGCACATGATAGCCACCAACCTGTGTGTGTGGCTGGGAAACATCGTGGACGAGACCCTGCACGAGATCCACGAGAGTGAAGCGCACAGTGAATCCCACAGTGAATCCCCTGGTGGATCCCACATTGGATCCCACAGCACGTCAGGGCCGATACTCCACCTGACATTGAGAGAGGTGAAGAATGGCTCACACGTCGTTACGTCGGCCAACAAGTCCACACGTTAGTACATTCTGGATAATTATAATACATGTGTTTACTGACAAGGTATGCGCCAGTTCAACGTCGCTGTCCTAAACACAAAACTGAGCTGTATAACCTTGTTGTAGATCAGAGAGCAAATAAATATATATATATATATATATATATATATATATATATATATATATATATATATATGTCTTTGTTAAATTGTTTTTGTTCCAAAATATATTGGTAATGTTAAGATTGGAGACCTTATATATATGTCTTTGTTAAATTGTTTTTGTTCCAAAATATATTGGTAATGTTAAGATTGGAAACCTTACAAAATAAGTGCTCAAAAGCTATACTAATACATTTAACTAATACATACACGTTGAAAAAACAATATTCTGTACAACAATTTGAGAACAAAATATATATCTTTGATCAAATGGTAACCAGTGTCAAAACATGTCTGAGTTTTCATCATAATTACTCCCCTACCAGTCCAACTGGAGGGAACTATAGATTTTACATATAGTTTTCCAGACGTTTTTTTCTTCGCAATGCATTAGCGCATTGAGCTGCAGTTTTGTGTCTTACTTTACCGTATAGAGTTACTGATGGAATTTTGCTTTTATAAGGATTGGCCCATTTTTGACAGGCGTTATGGCCCTTAAGATATACAAAAATATGCTGGGCCTGGTAGAGTATATTTATTACTTTAGCAGTTCTCTCAGAATGTAAATCTCTATTTGTATCAGTACTGGTATTCCGTTAACATGGTGCCGAAAACATATAACTTAGGATTAAAATCTCATCAATAGGACGTGGTGATAAGACGGAGTGGACAACTGATTCGAACCTAGAATAACAACCACGATGGGACGGGGGATGATAGTAGAATGAATAATCAGGACATTTTATTATATGCTCTTCTTCAGGTGCGCCAAAAATAGCACTTTTATACCAGAACGTACATCTGTCATATTTTTCTAGCAGACAGCTTCATCCTCCTTCAGGTAGGACCATGTAAGCAGCTGTTGTTTACTGCTAAGAAGCCACATATTAATCTGCAAGGTACCTCCCCACACCCAAAGTGGTTCTATACCAGACGCGTCTATAAGTTTTCACTAGCTTCATTACGACGTGGGGTGGGATCTATCTCAGTCGGTATAGCGTTTGTCTCCGATGTTTGGATCAAAATATCGGACCCAGTCGGTGGACCCATTGAACTTTTTCTAATCAATGCCGCACGACTGGTGTATTAAAGACCGTGGTATGTGGTACCCTGTACGTGATAAAATACGTATAAAACTATATTGCTACTGTCAAAATGTAGAGGGTTTAACAAATAAGTCTATGTATCAAAATAATCAAATGTTTGACATCCAATAACTTGATGATTAATAAATCACTGTCGTTAAACAAAACACAACTCATTATGACCCAATAACTGTACAATTTGTTTCGCAGTTTCCCAGTCTGCAACACTTCAGCAGCAGTATTACAGACGTGATGGTCTTATGGGGTCTGTGGTAGTGGAGTCGAGTCCGTATTTGTATCCGTGCAGCATCGAATACAGTCTGATATGTGCAGGTAGATATCAGTCCTAATTGTCTAGTATGTACTGATTTTATAATGCATATGCAGGTAATTATTGACTGCAGTTATATAAGTGTAGGTACTCTGTAATTTCTTCAGAATGTATTTGTTAGTATATGCGAGTAATTACTATGCTAGATGTTAATCATAAATGTTTCTTTCTGTTGTTCTTTTTAGTATGGCCTTTTCTTATTTCTTATTTCTTTCTTTCTTTATTTATGTATATATACATACATACATACATATATATATATATATATATATATATATATATATATATATATATATATATATATATATATATATATATATATATATATATATATGTATATATTTTGTTTTAGAAATAATAATAATAAGGATAATTATAATTGTGCAGTTAGACCTACTGCTTCAAGCGTTTTTCATGCTTGTAACGTTTTCGTAACAACTTCGCCGTAATAATTTTTGTTCCTTCGTATCAACTTTACAGTAATGCCTTTTGTTCGTTACGTATATACTGCCAGTGCGAAACTTATTATATATTTTTCTTCTATTCTATAGCCGTGTTGTACGTCATGTGGACTAATATCGGCAGAAAAGGAGTGAACAATGATCGGGAGGAAATGGCACAGACCATAGCCAAATCTCAGAGACTAAGCCTCGACTGCACGAACTCCAACAAAGGTTTCTTCCTGGGCATCCTCTTCCTGGTTGCGACCGTGATCAACGTGATCACTTTCTTCATTCTCGTCGATGCCGAGGACGGAAGCCAGGCCGCCATGATGCTGGAGTACCTGTTCGAGATGATGCTGTACATAGTCACGTCTGTCGCTGTCATTCTCGCCTTCTACCAGATGCGCGACTTGAAGTTCATCCCCGGGGTGAAGATGGATCTGGAACAGAACTTGATCATTCTCGCCCTGGCTGGGATTTACATATTCTCATTGTTCAGCATAATCGCAGGATCGTTCCTCCCAGGTCAGACACAGAGCATGCTCATCATCTTATCCAGCGTAATGCGCATGTTTCAGGCCACCATTCAGACGGTTTTTATGTTGCATTCCATACGGCGATGTGCGCAATTCAAACAGCAAGAGAAGACGAAGCCAGGAAGAGAGACTGTGACGTTTCTTCTGATGGTTAATATCGGCATGTGGATCATCAACTCATTTGAGGTACAGCAATCGGAGGCAAATCCTGTTCAGATAGATTTTTATGGAATTCTGCCTTGGAACATCTTTGCTCACATTTCAAGCCCTCTTGCTATTTTCTATCGTTTCCATTCGACAGTGTGCCTTTCAAACGTATGGAAGCATGCTTGGAAACGAAAGCATGGACATGGTCATGATTGATAAAGTATTTTTATTTTTATTTATTCAAGTCAGTTGCAGTCGAGGAGTTTAAAACCAAAAACTGATCACCGGTTTCTAGAATGAGGATATTCAAGATATATATTTGCTTAAGGTTCGCATCCAGACGTTGTGTTATCGAGCCGTTTGACCTACGTCATACTATTGTGCGGCTAAAAACGCTGTAGCTTTAGAATTACGCGTGCGTTGAACTTTTATGTATGAAATGTCCATTTATTTTTAGAGACTTCGATGAAAATGTTCTTCGGTTACTTTTCGATTGAGAACTTATTGACCGCTTTCAGGACATTGGATCGGACTATTTCAGTATTTTAAAACAAAAGCATCATATATTAAAAAAAGCATACAGTATAGTGTCTATGATGTGTCCATACTATCAAAGAGTAGCGAGTTAATATTAACCAGACTACAATTAAGGTTGTTTTATAATGATCAATCTTCAGTCATCTATTAAGTTAATAAAATTGTCATGAGCAAAACATCTCCATGAACAACGTTGCTATGCTTTACATCGCCTGAAATTATTTAAATATGTATGTAATTGTGATACAGATTATTTATATTCAAACAACAAAAACAAGCAAAACAAACAATAACAAACATCATTAGGAATACTAACAATGTTTTCTGGAGAGAGGTGATTTTTATTTTATTTTTTACTTTTTATTTTGTAATCAACTAAAACCAAAAGTCCAGTGTAGGACGATATAAAAATAATTAGAGATATTAGAGTGTTATTACCGATCATATAGATAGATAGATAGACAATACAACATTTATTTTATATAAACCAACCAAACAAACAAAAAAAATCAATAATAAAAACAAACAAAACAAACATCTAGCCATTTAATGATTCTGTTTTGGCGCCTGCTATTATCCGCTGCTCTCCAAATGACAGTTTATCCCGATTAAACAGTCAATTCGACAAGTAGTACTATCTTGATGTATATTCGAATATATTAACCACCATCCTGCAGATATATGTGCTATAATAATTAAACAGTATTTAAATTATCATTGTTGCGAAGTGTGTGTGTGTGTGTGTGTGTGTGTGTGTGTGTGTGTATATTGTGTGTGTGTGTGTGTGTTTGTGTGTATATGTGTGTTTGTGTATGTGTGTGTGTGTATATATATATATATATATATATATATATATATATATATATATATATATATATATATATGTGTGTGTATGTGTGTGTGTGTGTGTGTTTGTTTGTATATGTGTGTGTGTGTGTGAATACGTGCATCCGAGTGCGAATGTAAGCAGTATGTATTACAGAGTTTAGTTAGTGCAATTACTAGCTGTAAAATATGTATGCCTATTATAATAATACATCTGTTAACTCATGTTTTCCCTGGGCATAGGTAAAACTCTGTAACAGGGTCTTTGTACAAATAAAAACAGTTAAAACTAATTAGCTATTATAAATTACTAATATTTACTGATATACATCCATACAGTGTATATAACACAAAATTTAATTCCGTAGACAGTTGTTACGAATGTTAATAAAGCTGCGACATTCAACGTTTTAAGTGCAATGAAATGGAAGACAATAGCTTAAAGGGACATTCCTGAGTTTGCTGCATTGTAAGATGTTTCCGACTAATAAAATATTTCTACGATTAAACTTACATATTAAATATGTTTTCTTGTTTAGAATATCAGTGTCTGTATATTCAATGTGTTTCTGGTCGTCTTTATATTTGTAAGCCCAAACTGGATTTTGTCTTAAAATAATTTCGTACGTACAAAAAAAAAAACATATTGTAGAAAATAAAATGAAATTTAACTTAGTACAAATATTAGAACGATCAGAAACACGTTTAATTTACAGCCACTAATGTTTTATGCAGAAAAATATATTTGATATTTCATTAGAATCGTTAAAAAGTGTTTGTTAGTCGAAAACAACTTAAAAATCGCAGACCACATAGAATTGTTTTGTCATCTGGTTTGTTTGATATTCTATACACGTAATTAAAATCACACCTTACTGCTACACATGGAGAATTTTCGTTTAATAAATAAAACCAAATCCAAAAAATAGCACAGCCTTTGTGATAAATCGGACTTCAGGTTGATCGGTACTACATGCCCACAGGAAGGATATCTCGAGTGGGAGGATGGCGATCTCTAGAGGAGCAGGGCACAGACTCTAATGGGGAGGGGCACAAACCAGATTTGTTATCTTTATTTATACAGGGCCCCCACCCAGCGCCCCTCCCGGTTCTTACGGATCTATACTGGGTTCATATGCCATCCAGGGTGAGTTTTAATGGCTCAATGAAATAATGCCGCTACACTGACTTTTTTCCCCAACTAATAACTAGCCATTGATCCCGGTCTTGGACAGACAGCCCAGATAGCCGGGGTGTGTATGCCCCGAACAGCGTGCTTGTCTTTTAATTGGATTTAAACATGAAATGAATCAATTAAGCTATCAAGTATCCTGATGTCATTTCATTCAACAAGTCACAAGAAAGCTGTCATAAATGTCCCAGTAAACCAAAACGCTTTCCGAATGGTTGTTCTCAACGACAGATCACGTAGACATGAAAGGAAAGGAAATGAGTGTGTGTTTAATGACTTCCTCATTGACAACATATATGTTAAATTTGGTGATAGGACATATAGACATGAAATTGGAATCCCCATTGGCATTAACTGTACTCCACTAAACGCCGATTTGTTTCTCTATGCATATGAATAAGAATTTCTGACTATTCTTTGTTAAATCAAATAAAAAGAATCTGGCTAAATCTTTTAAGTTTACATTCCGCTATATTTATGATCTTATATCATTCAATAATAGCAAAATTACACATTACCTTCAACTGATTTACCCACGGGGTTAGAAATAAAAGAAATAAGCTGGATGACAAAAGGGATGACTTCAACTTTCCAGTAGTTAATTTTCCCTTTATACCTCAACATCCAAGATAACTTAGGACATTTACATTGTATGCAGATTTCAAACAACACCATATCATTCCGGAACAGAAATTGTTCCATCAGTCCAGAGACTCCTGAGGGCATTCAAAACGTTTTATGGTAGGCATTTGGAAGCTATGTACCTGCTAAATACAATGCACCACTGAACAAAATGATGGCTGCTGCTATTCTATATTTTTAACTTGTGCATACTTTTTCAACTCTTTGGTGAAAGTCTTGCACATTTATTTTCTTCATCGTTTATGGTGAAGTGACGGAGTTGACAGTTGTGGTGGCAGTACTCATGACGGGTGCCACCGGTGGGACAGGATATGCTCACCTTTCACGAACACCTGATATCATCACTGATTTGACAGTGATTCAAGAGTGCATGTCATCACAAATGTATTTATTCCAATAAGCTCTATCCTGTGCTAGTTTTGATTTGGGTAATGAGTTTGGGTGTAGCAGTATTCTTTGTGACTGTGCAAAGAGGATGAAATTCTCCAGTAAAGGATCCCTCGGGAGTGGATGTCCTATAGACGAGACACTAGATATTCATGGAATCAACCACTGTTTTGCCAAATGCCCATTTAACTCTGCATTGTCCATTTGATCGAATTTCTTGTTACAACCGATGCTCACGATTAATTTATTTTAAATTAAACATCCTTTGAAGGCATCAAGATCGAACGCTTGGCAATTATTCCGATTTTATACACACACACACACACATGCGTGCGCGCACGCACACACACACGCGCGCGCAGGTACGCACGCGCACACACACGCATGCACTCACGTACGCACTCACACCACACATATACACACGCACACACACACATACACAGACACGCACACACACACACGCATACACAGACAGATGGACACACACAGACACAGACACACAGACACACACACATGCACGCGCACCACAAGTGTACAAAACACAACCTGTCTGTGGTTAAATATATCAATATAAAAGACCCTTTGTTGCTAATTGGAAGGGATACCATATCTGCCGATTGCGGATTCTTTCTCATTATCTACATTCTAAAAGATCACCAGACACTTCATAGATTTTAGTGACAGTTACAATGTGCGGAGGTGTTTAACAAATGATAAGCTAACCTGAATTGGATATGTTTTAAACAACAAGTTGTAATTGAATAAATGGTATCTAATGAATAAGAATATAGTATCCTATTTCTTACTTATCCTGAATTAAAAAAAACCCAAACATTTTTCATATACATTTCTGTGTCTTTTAAAACTAAAACGTACTTTTGGAGGTTTCGCAGCTGGTAGAAATATGTATCGGATGTGTTAATATCAGTGGATTACTGTTCATACAGTTATACTAATCAAAATAAGCCTTGGGGCCACCTGGATTTCGACTTCAAATTCAAGATGGCCGCCAAAATCCAAAATGGCTGCTATACTACATTGAATTGACCTGTAATTGTCATATAAATGTAAACTTGGTATCTTTTCATGGGTTTTGAGGGTCAGTGATGTCATTTATAAGCATTTTAATAGTTTTAGAAAGAAATTTTAAATATTAACGTCGACAGTTTGTTGTTACATATTGAAACAGGTGTAATCAGTGTCAAGAAGTACGAATGGCACAGAAAGCTAAACGTCAATTGTCAGCATATTTTAGTGGATGTTTCATTCAGTTAATTTGGTAATATGGCACTTAAATGTGTTTAGCAAAACTGCTAATCTAGATATTTCATTGCAGAATGTCTCACCAGCCATTTCTAAATCTTAGATCGGCTGAGAAAGAAAGCTGCTTACTGTGCAATGAAAGGAGCAAAGGAATTGAAAAATGTACTACTATAAATGCAGAAGACACCACCTCATTACAGGAGCTTGCTGATAGATGGTTCAGTATTGAAGAAAGTTTATGTTCTGAACCACCATATAATGAGTTCCGGGAAGTGAAGGCTCGACTTTCTAACTTAAGGGAACATGCATTTGTTCATAAAACATGCCGAATTACATTCAGAAATAGAATTAAAAGAAAAGAAGCTCTAAATAAAAAAATCCAGCCGTCGGACAGCTCCACAGATGATATATCTAAAGATATTTCTCAAAAGAAAACGCAAAAGCCATAAAAAATTCCACGGTTAGCTACCAAGAAAAAACAGGTGTGTTTTGTTTGCAATAAAGTGTCGATATGTGATAATAAACCGTATAATAAAGGTGGTCTTGGCCGATGTTCCGAAGATAAAGCAGTTGATAAAATTAAACGCCAAATGGAAATGAAAATGTTAAACGAAGATGACAAGTACCATGAAGCTGCTACACGTTTAAATGTATTGCTTCATGGTGCTTGTGACATATTTGCTCTAGATCTGTATTACCATAAAATCCCAAGAAAAAAGATATCTTTTCAATTTCACAGATAAGTATTTTAACTCACCTTTGCTTGACGAAGCTTTGAAACGTGACATTGCCTGGATATTGCTGGATTCTGTAGCTTGTGATGATTTTGAAGGGGGTCCGGTTGGATCATGGACAGCATTTATGAAGTCCGTCACTGATATTGTTACTGCCATGTGCAAATTAGAATATCTCCCGGTTGTTCCATTGCCTCCACATGACAATGTCATCAAATGGTACATGGACATGATAATAGAAATGACAAATGACCTTGAAGTAGGACATATCTTTGTTCATGCTGATGAAGCTATCAATAGCAAGATGTTGATAATTTCGTGGCTGTTTGATGGAAAATATAATAAGATAATTCCTCTTATTGACGGATTCCATACAATTCTTGTGTGCTTGAAAATAATGTACAAGAAATATGGTTGCCTTGGATTCAGAGACTGGTGGGTGGATGCAGGAGTTATCGCCGATGGTTCTGTAGATCAAGCAATAGAAGGTCGTCACTATTACAGAAGTGTCCGCCTTCACAAGCAGGCATTTAATGCGCTTCTTCGAATTAGAATTCAAACGAATTCTGACAGCATTAACACTGAGTTACTCCAGTTACTGACCGACTTGAGACACCACTCATCTGCAGAAACGCTCCAGGCTGTGCTTCAGCATAAAGAATTTAAAAACCTGTGCTTGTTATTAATGAAAACAACGGGAACTCAATCACAGATGGTTGTTGAGTACCTAAAGGATGTTTCATCGATGTTATGTCTCATTAGCTCTGTTCGAGAAAATTGCATTGAAAGACATTTGGCACCAGAACGGGCTTTGCTACCTAAATGTTTTGCATTTGGTCACATGAATTATGCTAGGTATTTGACATTCCAGCATGTCAATCTTGAAATGTGTGAAATTAGTAACAATGCGGCATGGAATAATCTGGTAAAAAATGGTTTTGGCGGATCATTATCTGGAGAGCCATTTTCTACAATTCATGGAGACCTGATAACCGAAACAACAATAAACAGAGAAGTAAAGGTCAGAGGAGGACCAATGCAAGGAGGTTACAGCACCAATGACACAGCAACAGATACCTTCATTAAGACCAGCCATTTAATGGCCACAATACGAACTAAACTGCAAGCAAAACTTGATGTCATGACATCATCAGTTCACAGAGAAACTACGCTTAGTGCTCGAAGGGAACACGAACACTGGATTAATAGCCTTGTTCTTCAGCTGAAACAGTATTTTGACCCATTTATGAATGGTGCTGCCCGTCACATGAAATCTAAGAGCCGAAATTGAACCTAAAGTAATTGCAGGACTATTGTCTTCAACAAATGTTGGAGAAGGCTGCTACAAAGAATTTGTTGATCAAAGACTTACAACTACCGGAGAAAATAAGGTCATCATATTTGCAAAGATACCCAAACAAAATATAAAGACTGGAATGGAGAAAGTGAAGAAAGCTTCAAGCGTTGTCAACATTCTGAAAGAAGACAAGCATTCGGAATTTTAGTTGGAAAAACAACTTCCCCAGAGGAAGCACATTCCTATCCACTGACATCTATCCCACTGGCTTTGGCAACACCAGAGAATGACTTAAGGCAAGGGTCCAAAGCTGCACTGAGAAATTATTTGATAGAAGAATCAGATTCTGTCTGCAATAAACCATTAAAGAAATGTGATTGGTTAATTGATGGTATGGCCGCTATAAAATCTGTGCCACCCAAAGACACTTGGGGAGACTATGCAAATGTTCTTCTGAAATTTTGTATGCCACTGGATACCGTAGATGCACTGGGTGTAGGAATCATATTTGATTCATACAACATGAACACAGTAAAACAATTGACTCAAATTAGACGTGGTAAACCTGGTAGACGAATCTACATCACAAGTGCTGCGCAAAGTATGCCAAAAGGAAAAGACTGGGATTCGTTTTTGAGAAATGGTGAAAACAAAACACAGTTGATAAGTTTTCTAGTTAACCATTATAAAAACAGCAGTGTACATATTCCACTTAAGCTAACAGAAGAAGAAGAGACTTGGCTAATAACTCCTTCAGCTGTTGAGCAGTTGCCTTCATGCAACCACCCTGAAGCTGATACAAGGTTGATTCTTGAAGCTTCCAAGTCGGTAAATCCAGTCATTGTTGTAGCAACAGACACAGATATTTTGATTCTTCTCTGCTATGCGTATTCATGCAGCAAGGCTGACAATATCTGGATGATGAAAATTGACCACCAACGGTATGTTAACATATCTACTATCCATCGCTATTATGGAGATGAGTTATGCCGGCTGTTGCCAGCCTATCACAGTATAACAGGTTGTGACACAACTTCCTTTCCATTTGGTATTGGAAAGGTAAAACCATTTAAAAGAATGATGAATCTGAAGAAGGGCTGTCTCCTGTCTACTTTGGGAACTTCCGATATTTCTGTGAATGATCTCTCTTCAGCAAAACAGTATTTGCAAACAATTATGTATGGTGGAAGGGAAGGTGAAACATTTGCTGGTACCCGTGTCAGAATGTATGAAAAACAAAAGATAAAATCCAGCAATACTCTTATTCCTGATGAGAGCATTTGTGTACAGCATGTCAAAAGAAGTGATTTTCAAACTTTTATTTGGAGACAATGCTTGGAGCAGAACATCTACCAACCTGCTCTAGACGACCGAGGCTGGCAACAAACAGAATACAGCATCAGACCGATATGGTTTACTGGTCCTCAATTTCCTCCATCTTTGACGAAGGCCAGCAGACGACCAAAACAGAAACCAGATGGCGGATATGAAGCAGACAAAGAAGATGTTGTGCGAGACCTATCTGGACCTCGTCAGAAGAAGAGAAGACACGAAACTGTGAAGTCTCTTGATGATTCGATTGGTTACTTAGGTGAACATGAAGATGAACTACAAAACAGTGATAGCACTAACACAACTTCAAGTACCTCCAACATTGAGAATGATAGCCAATCAGAATGCTTAAGATTCCGACTCTGACATTTATTTCTAGGGCTAAAATTGTGTTTGACTCTGAATCAAAGATTAATTCAAATTAGTAGATCTAGTTTAAAGTAAAACTTCATTAGAGTACATTGTTTGCATACAGCATATTGATCCTAGTTTGAATGCTAAAACCAAAACACTAACTATAAACAATCTTTATCTTTTTTCTGTCAACTAGATAGTAATAATGTACTACTGAATAAAGAATAAACGGTTGATATCTAAGTACATGTGTCTTTCAATTATTTAACTGCTAGTATGTCAATAGTGAAATATTTTTTTAGCTGTTAAACAGTTTAACAGCTGCAAATCGGCATTTAATATCTACAGTTTGCTTCCAACAATTTCAATATCTTCATAAATGACTTCCTTGACCTCGAAAACCCCTAAATACATCTGCAAGACGAGAAACTTTGTATTGCGGCCATTTTGGATTTTGGCGGCCATCTTGAATTTGGAGTCGAAATCCAGGTGGCCCCAAGGCTTATTTTGATTAGTATAACCATATGAACAGTAATCCACTTACAGAAGTTTGTCCTAAAAAATATTTAGTTTGGTTCTGGGATGCACCAGTCTATTAATTATGAAAAACATTATCTACGTAAATCCATGCTTTATTGAGGAAAAATGCAAATGCGATCGATCATTGTAGTCATCCGCTTGCATTGTGTCGCTTTTCGTCTGACCACATTTAGAAATGTCATTTTGGGTTTGTTGGGTTATATTTAGGTTTAACCAAATAATATATCATATTGGATGACAAGATAATGATGAAGCAAAAAGCACACAGAATGGAATTGATTATTTAATGAAGTGTTTGTCCGCCATCATCAATTATACAGTGGCTCCGCTGGGTGGAAATATGCAACATTGAGCCTGGCGACACGGGTACCTACTGGCGACAATACTTACAGGTTGTGTTGACAACTGTAAAACATCGCGTCACGTTATAGGACTGCATCGATGTGGGCTCCGAATAGAAAGCTGATTACGTTTTGAGAGATGGAGTATTTTCAAAGCGTAAGTTTTAATGGTAGCTTTTTAAAACATTTTATTTACATTTTGAGTACTAGATGATGATTATGATGATGAAAATAATAATTGATAATAATAATAATAATAATAATAATAACATTATTATTATTATTATTACTATTCTTCTTCTTATTGTTGTTATTGTTATTGTTGTTATCATTATTATTAAAACATAAAGTTGTAACTTAAAAGCTTGGAAGTAATGTATCCAAGAATGTACTAGACTAAAGCAATGTTTTTAAAATAGGAAATAATATTTCTTCCTGTAAAAACTTCAATATTGCAGTGGAGTCATAAGCTTCTAATGAAATTACAAGTATTATATGTACAAAATTATATAAAGAAAAGTATACGTTCCTTTAAAAACAATGTATGATACGTCTTGTTGAAATTTAGTGTCTTGCGTGTTCTTGGTTAGCTCAGTCAGTTCAGTTCTCACCTGAAGTGCTTGCGTCGTAGGATCGAACCACCTCGGTAGATCTATTCAACTGATTGGATTTTTGCTCGTTACTGGTCGGTTAAAGACCGTGGTATGTGCTTTCTTGTCTGTGGGAAGTGCATATAAAAGATCCCTTGCTGCTAATGGAAATATGTAGCGGGTTTCCTCTGATGACTACGTGTCAGAATTATCAAAATGTTTGACATCCAACATCTGATGATTGATTAATCAATGTGCTCTAGTGGTGTCGTTAAACAAAAAAACGTTCAACTTTTTTGTTTTTAAGTACCGTATAGAAATATATATATATCCTACTGACTCCCCAGAATGTGTTAGAATTCAGAATAATTTAAATGATCGTAAACATGTTCTCCAGATAAACGGTAAACATGCTGAGCTGTGGGGTGATTATGCGTTCAGAAATAAATGTGTGTGACTAAACGTAAATGTTATTATTTGAAGCAAAAGAACAACAAAAATCCCAGAAAGAAAAACAACAACACAAAAAACAACAAGAACAAAGAAACCATTGAAAATATATATTACTATGTTGTAGCTTGTATGATGCCAAAACCGCTTTGTTATATCGTATGAACAATTTTAATGAAAGTGTAAAACTTACCCAGTTTTATGTGTGTTTTGTCCTTTAGGTTTTGTATTTGCTCGTGACTGTCATCCCTGGAGGAGGTGAGTGGTTGTTTTAATAGTGTAGTTTTATAAATATTATTATTATATTAATATCATTTAAAAAATCAAAATGAGTTCTTAAATCACATAATTTAGTATTTTAATTTTATCCTATAACTTACACATGATATCCATATCATAAACACATGCGATAATTCAATGTACTAACCCGTATAATAATGGTGTGCAAATTTAAAGGTATGTACTATGTTTTGCTGTCAATGGGTAATTTGTTTACAAGCCAACCTGAACGTAACCTTTTCATAAGATTTAGTTAAAATGCGTGACCTCAAACTAATTTGTGCTAATCGTGACGATGTCATATGGAGGCGACATTAGTACTATTATTTATTAAATACCGAGTGGAAATGTTATTTGAGAAGTGCCATCGGATACACGTGTCTTTTAATAAGTAAAATATAACCCTCATTTAGTTAATCGGTATTTGCCTCGGCTGAGCCTCGACAAATACCGATTAACGTAGACTCTGTATGTATGTATGTATGTCTGTATGTATGAAGCGACGGTCCCGGCCGAATTGCTATACAAACTAGTAATAACGACCTTCGAAAACTCAAAATTCGAACACTCGATAACCTCGACCTCTCGACATAATTCTTTAGTCCCGCCATAAAGTTTTAATTGTTTATGCATCTCAAAAACTCTACGCGTGTGGATTGATCAAACTGTCGTTGCTGGTAATATTTTAAAAACGATTGACTTGTCAATCAAGTCAATCAGACGAAGCGCGCCTGACTCGGGGTGGTCTGGGCTGTCAAGGATTAAGGTGATAATTACAGAATAATAGATCGCCGGCTACGCGGAACGCACTTTCCCTGTGTTTGGGTGTCGGTGTTCGTAAATATTATATTACCTCATGTACCATGTATATGGTCTGAATGAATAAAGAATTGAATTGTTCGTACATGGCTTCATACATAATTCAGATACAGTCTGGTTAACTTCAAAGAGCACTTGTAATAATTGTTAGCGCTTTTGTTTTTAAAATAAATGTTAGTTCCTTATTTGCATTAGTGCTTTTTAACGAGTTTTCTTATTTAAAATGATAAAAATTATTAAAACAATTTTGTGAACAAATCTACTGAGTGTTATTCGGCATTCAGTGTTTTATTGGTTAGTTACGTTCCGCAATGTTTTGACATCTGCAAAATCATTTACTTACTTTTACAATATACGCAAAATAAGTGTATCACAGGAGTCGGAAGATGCCAACAAAAGGGGTGGGGTGACAGTTATATATTAATTCGCCTTTCAACTGGCGATGCATAGTTTTCAGAGTTGAGAAGTAGGCAGTGATGTGCACACTTCTTACAATATTAAGCGAAAACATCCAGCTAATTTTAACTCTTATATATTAATTTCGAAAACTCAAACTCCCTGAAACTCGAACTGTTTCGTCGTCCCCTTCAAGATCGAATTATCGAAGTTTGACAATATATATATATAATGCGTCTACATTCTTCTTATGACAAAAGAAAAAACACAAAAAAAGAAAAAAGAAAAGAAAACAACAACAATAAAAAGAAAGGAAAAACAAACCAAAATCAGGTTCGGCTAGCACGCTATTAACAGTAGGGTCGAACCTCTTTAGTGGATGTACAGTCAGTGCTCCACGACTGGCATATATCGTGGTATGTACCATTATCACTGAAGGAAAGTGCATAATTATACGAAATTATTGCTGCTAATCAGCAATTCATGTACATAATTATGACGGCAGTCAGTTTTTTCTTCCATTCTCTGAATCATATGTATTACTCCAGCAGGCACTCATAACGGGCAAAATAAAAAGAATAATTTCTCACTGAGAAATTATCATGTATTGGTTTAACGAACAATACTATTGGATGATTTGACGCTTACAAACCAATGACCTTGGCGGTACTAACTATTACGTCATCACAATTTGGCAAACACACAATAACGTCATGTAGTTTAAAGAGTTGGCGTTTACGGCTGTCTGTTTTTTGGTGTTAAATTTATAACAAAATGTCATTTTAATGCAATTCATTATAGATTTTGTACCAGAATAAAGAGAACTTTTGTTTTTGAAAATTATCTATGAACGTGATTAAATAACAAAGTTATAGCAATATTCAGAACAGTGCGTAAAATGGTTTATATTGTTTTTATGCATGTGTGTCGAAAATAAAGGCTTTTCGAGAAAACCCCCACCCAGCTCAGGTAATGAATAGTGTGACGGTACATGCTCTTAATTTCTTTTCGCCTGTGGCGATATTAATTGTTTTAGAGGATCGTGTGCAGTTCCAAATGCACTTAGCCAGATGGGCAACTTGTTACGTAATACCTCTGCGCGACGGTGGTCGTGTTCTGTGCTTAATACACACCCAGAGCAGGTGCGGAGGCCATGTGGCGAGTAGTTACGTAATACCTCCGCGAGTGCGGTTTTTACAACCGTGATTTGGCAACGATCGGCGTCAGCCAGTCTGACGATCAGAGGAAATATACTGACTCTGGTCGTGGTGGAAACTCACATGATAAGATTCGGTGCCGCGATGTACTCCCAGGCGATATTCGATTTATAATAAATAGCTAGTGTTTTAGAGTTATTTGGAGAAACATAGGAAGGTATCCAGGGGCACGGTCGTCGTCCACTGAACGATCTATATTAGTTCAGACGGGACTTTGGTAAATATATATTTCTGCTCTGTGTATAACCTTGATGTGATTGATGTGACTTTAAATATTTTAATACTGTATTATACCAATATTCTTTAGACAGTGTCTTCGGTCATCTGACGAAGTAAATCGTAGACTTATTGTTCTATATTTATACGAGTATTTGGTAATATAAAGCTTAGCCAGTCATCCTAGAAGACCTAGGTAAACTGTAGGTTATTGTCTTTATTGTGATAGGTACCAGTATTAATTCTGTGTTACAAGGTTACTGAACGAGTAGTAAGGGTTAATTAAAAATTAACCAGTTAGGAATAGTGCTGTAATTCCTTTATTAATTAAGTTCTCCTGGCAGCGTTTCTCAATTATCACACGTGTGGGTGTTGTGTCACGGTGATGTGATTAGCATATTGTGTAAACTAGACACCTAGAGATTAACTAATTAAGTGATCAGTTCCTGGGTTGTTATTATTGTTGTTATTAATTAACTACAGCGGCAGTACATTTGTCAGCGTAGGTTAATACAGATTCCAAAGTGTATTGTGTTTTTGTTGTGTTTTCTAGTGAACTAAACTTGCTATAATAATATATACTTTATAAGATCTTATCTCTGATCATACCTAGAGACGAGCCACAGCGTGTATAACTGCCTGTTACAGAGAGATCTAATAGATATACAGTTAGGAGAGATATTTGGACAATCGTGTTTTATTCAGTTACGGGTATTATAGAATCCCCGTGACAAATAGAATACCAAACCCGGTACCAGTTATTATAAAATTTATGTCCCTCGTGAAATTATTTTTATTTGTCACTCGCAATAGCTTGTGAAAACTGGAAATTATTTCACTCGGGACATAAATTTGGTAATAACTGGAAATACGTTTATTATCCTGTATATAAGACACCTCTCAGCCGCTGATTAAAACGTGTGCCGATCTTTTGTGAAAGGAAACTCTCTTCCTTGAGATGGAATGTTTATGAAATATTAACAGTACCGCCTTTAAAATTATCTCCTGTCACATTAGTTTCGCTTCGATTGTCGTCACGAATGACTGGTGACGTCCCTTTATCGAGATTCAGTGAATGCTGGGAGTTCGGAGGAAAACAGAATATATCTAGTTTATATCCCTTGATGAATTTTGTGTTTTTATGCTGGACATTAATTATACATATGACCATTTACGTACGTAGTTATGATCATGCCTGTTATGGAAATGCACCACTGGACCTAGAATAAAAGTATCTATCACCGTCGTGAAGTATAGATAAGGTAATTTCAACCCGAGAGACAATTGTTTTGTTTGTGAGGGCCGAGGTTTACAGAGGCCCTTACAAAAACATTTTGTCCCGATGGTTGAAACTGCCTTATCTATACCTGACAACGGTCATTGATTCGTTTTCTTGCCCATTTAATTATCAGTAACAAAACATTAATTTGGTAAACGACGTTTTGTTTATTGTAGAACGATTCGTAAACATTTTACCTACAACGACATGTAAAACATGAGTTATGACATCACGCGTATGTAGAAATCGTCTAGCTCTCGGGTCAGGCTTATAGGATATTAAACGAGCGTCCATTTCGTATCGTGTTTATGTCCCGAGTGAAATAATTTTCAATTATCACGAGCTTTAGCGAGTGATAATGAAACTTATTTCACGAGGGACATAAACATGATACGAAATGGTAGCGAGTTTAATATCCTATTTATTAACCATAATCGATCTTAATTTATATCACTCAACCGGTTTGGTTGATGTTCCTGTAGGGTTGTAGTGCGCCAATCGATGACGTCGAAGTGTTGCGTAACGCCAAGTGGGATGTATCACTTTGATATGTACCAAGATATGTTTAACCACATGAGTAATAAAGATTTATCTATCCCTAGGGTCAGACAGATTTTTCTAGCACCGTGCAAAAGTTGGATAACCCTGTCGAGTGGGCATGAATAATAGACTCCATCATATGGGGTCATGTAAAATTTAACACTACAAATTGAAAAGAAAGCTTTTAAACTGAAGGTTTTAGCAAAAAAATTATTAATTTAAAACTAATGACCTCATGTCACCATCGCACATTAATATGACGTTATATATTACCAACGACGTCATGTTAAAGGAGTGCGCGTGATATCCCATGTAGGAGAGAAATTTCTTACATAGCTTTCTTTCATGGGATAACTATGTACTATATAGCTGAGGATCAGAGAAAGATTTATTCCGCATGGGCTGACATCATGGAATAGGTCTGTCTTGCATGGCTAGAGATGTGAGAAAGATTTATCTAGCCCTAGGGTCAGACAGGATTTTTTAGCACCGTGCAAAAGCTGGCTAACCCTGTCCAGTGGGCAAGAAAGATTTAGTCCAGTGGGCAAGAATAATAAATAAGTTATAATCAGCTAATTCCCAAAGACATGACAAAATACGAAGCCCTACTTTCCCGTTCCTTAATTTTCGGGGAGGAATGTAGCCCAGTGGTAGAGCGTTCCATAAAGACTTAGTGCGATAGATTACGTGATAGTTCGCCTACGGAAAATCCCCCGCCCCACACACGTTACAATCATCCCCTATGACCGATGCATGGAAGACCGTGGTATGCACTGTCCTGTTTGTAGGAAGGTGCATGTAAAAGCTACTCTGCTACCTTTTGGTAGAAGTAGCCCATGTGACGGGAAATGCGTAATGCGTAATTAATTAGTAAATCCTCCAAATGCTTAATTGCATCTCTCTGTGTTTCCCCGTTTGGGATTGGGATATTTCTCGTTGCAGCCAGTGCACCACGACTGGTATATCAATGACCGTGGTATGTGCTGTCCTTTCTGTGGGATTATGCATATAAAAGATCCCTTGCTACTAATAGAAAAATGTAGCGGGTTTCCTCTCTAAAACTATATGTCAAAATTACCAAATTTTTGACATCCAGTAGCCGATGATTAATAAATCAATGTGCTCTAGTGGTGTCGTTAAACAAAACAAGCTCTCTGTGTTTCTACGGTTATACACAATATTGAGCTCAAGTAATACCACAATGGTTCACTCTCATATTTGTTTGTTTTGTTATTTTTTTAATTTGTGTTGCCTTTTCACGACTTGGTCCTTCCCCCCTCCCCCAACATATTTCCTGCATCCGGCCCTGCTATAACAGTCTGTCAGCCCTAGTGTTATATCACTATATGCGTTATATATCTAATGATGTGTATGTTATCTATGGCAGGGCTATGCAGTTACGGAAATAGACGTTATGCCTGGTGGTCGATAGTTAACAATTTAATGAACATGATATGTGTGTTTTTATTAAATACTTACAGATCAGTAGTTAGCACGCGTACCGTGAATAACTAATGGCAATCAGATACACATTAGGCAGAGGTGCGTACATAATACGCATCCAGTGTAAATAATGAGTCGATGAATTAAAGGCGTCATGTTATAAACACATAATAACCGGGATTAATTATATTATTAATGGTTATTAGCCATCAGACATCTGGTTTGAATATTTAAATTGTCAAATTTCTACTTCAGGTAATAATGTCAATTGGCCACATTATGTAAAAAGAGTTATTACTATTAGATCTTTAAACAAAAAATGTGCGCATGGTTCTTTCGATTAATATTTTTAAATCGGAAAAATACTTGTTGCTAGTTCTTATAATGTGTTAATGTTATAAGCATAATTTAAAAAAAATATATATTTGAGTAAAATTTAGTTTAGACTTAAATATGTTTATATTATTTGTGTAAACTTCATTGATATATTGTGGCGTAGGAATTCATTGTGGCGTAGGAATACAAAGTCACATTGATAAACAGCTAAAAGAAGTGACCACAACATGACGTCATTTTGTCAAATGACGTCATTTAGTAAGCGACGTCATTTTCCCGGTCTTTATTCTGTGCGTTTTTTGTTCATTGGTGTGCAATAAAACACTATACTCGTTTCCGTATGAGACTGTTTATAATACAACGCGCGTGTTTTTAATCGTACAGCACTCGCTTTCACTCGTAATGTACGGTCGTTAGTATTTTCTACATGTATTTAACAGGATATGAAGTATTAAACACGTGGTCAAGAATGAAAGAGAAACACTGTTACCATATATCAGCAACCTACTCTCTTTTCATTAGCAGAAAGGTTCACTGTATGACAAGCGTAATTTCTAAAACAGAACAGCTTCTATCACAGTCTTTGATATACCAGCATTGAACTACAATAAACATAGCCCATTGTCTATATGTATATGCATATATAGAGATAGAGACACGACACGCAGGTGTATCTTAAATAAATGATTTTTAGGCATATTTTGATGTTTAAATCGAAACATAAATCTCTATTTTACTACAGATGAAAACAGCCATCGTTTTTTCGTCCTCCTGTTCTTTTTCTTCGTTTATTGACAGACACATAAAAGAGCGCATAAATCTGGTGCCAAACACTGATGGGCGCCTTTAAAAAGTCTAATAGGTATAACGATTTTTGGTAATGCATTCTAGATCACCTTTTATAAAAGATGAAGGCTTTGTGGCCGTATTGACATGTCTTGGGTGATCGTATACAGTTTCTGTGTTTGAAAATGTTTTAAGCGAATAATGTCCGATATTTTTAGTTTTATTACTTTTACACCATTGTCGTAGATTGCCATTCCAGTGTGTGAGAATGTGTTTGAACAAACGGTGTGTGCATAGCACAATAAAAGACAACATCGTTTTCTATTACCGACCTCGACTGTGTAGTGGTTAAGCCATCGGAGTTGAAGCTGGTAGGTACTGGGCCGTGACCATATGTCTGACGGCATATAATGGTAAATAAAATGTGTTGAGTGCGTCGTTAAAATAAAACATTTCCTTCGTTCCTACGAAGGTTAGAATGGCGAATGCCGTTTTATTTTACAACTTTACTAATCTATCTATCAAAGAACTATCTAACACTGCTTACATCCACCGAAGGTTCAAGCAACCCTGTCGTAGGCACATTCTCTACATTTCCAACCGAATGTGTCCAAGACCGGAAGGGGAGGGGGGGGGGGGGGGGGGGGGAGGAGGGGACTTTGCTTTTTTTTATGAGTAGGTCTACTAGGTCCAAATGACGTCTTCAAAGCCTTGTCGTCTACCAATATCTATACACTAAAACAAAACAGTTTTTAAAAAACAAGAGAGAGAGAGAGAGAGAGAGAGAGAGAGAGAGAGAGAGAGAGAGAGAGAGAGAGAGAGAGAGAGAGAGAGAGAGAGAGAGAGAGAGAGAGGGGGGGGGGAGAGATGTTTACTTTCAAACAAATAGTGCAAGTAATGTTATTTGGCTAGCGAAAAACATTTTATGCTTCATCAAATGCTATCAGACATAATTACATCTATTTTAATATTTGCAGTATCTAGGCACGAAGAATGTGTTATTAGTTTTATCGGGATGTAAAAGTGGAACAAATGATGTTCTGTTATTAATATATGCTTTATATTTGCTTTTGTAGTGATGAGTTGTAGGGTGAGCCGATCCCATTGTGTTATCCTGGTTCCAGCTTATGCTGCACAAATTTAGCAATGTAGTATATGTATTGATTGTGTTGTTATTTTTGTTTTTGTTTGTTTGCTTGTTTACTTGCATGCTTGAAGGTTTTTGTTTGTTAGGTGTGTATGGGTTTTTTGTGGGGATTTTTTTGTTTGTTTGTTTGTTGTTTGTTTGTTTGCTTTTTGTTTGTTTGGTTGTTTGTTTTTGGGTGGGTTTTTTTTTGGGGGGGGGGGGTGTTTGTGTGGGGTTTTTTGGGGGGTGGGGTGGGGGGGGTATATAAATCATCTTATACTGGTCATCGGTAACTGAAAGCCTAGGTAATTTTTAAAAACAAAGGTTTGTTTTCAATCTTACACTGGCAAGGGCTTTTTTCTCTCATTCTGTATCCCAATTGTTACAATTATTATAATTATTCAATAGCTAATAGTTGCTGTTTATATAGCAAGGCAATATACAAAGCTATTGGAGTAGGCGGTAGGTGTAGGTGTTGGCTGTTAAGACGTCCACCACCGTTGCCAAAATGGGTTATAAAATGTAAGAACAGTTAGATTTAAAATGTACCAGAATAAATTAAAATAATCTAATAATTTGAAAGCTTACAGCCTGTTGTTTAGCGTGTTGGAGGTGCCACCACTCCACCCCACCACCACAACAAACTCCCTCAGAAAAATGTCCTGTTTACTTTAATAAGGCTTTTCTTGTCCAAGTTGAGAATAATCTATATTACTCTGACCCGATTCATTTTGTGCCCATCCCACTAGAGATTGTGCCCCCTACACTAGAGGTTGTGCCTCCCCCAACTTCAGATATTGTTCCTACGGCTCCGTTCTAATAATTCCAGGTTAGGTACATCACTGCCCACTTACTCCACCCAGAATTCCCTCCAACAGGTCAGTGTTATTTGTGAATATTTTACTTCCAGGTTTCACGACAGTAGATTACACTGGGACGGAATTCCTCATCACCTTCACCCGGAACTTGTATAGCACCGGCGCCCTCTACGTCCGGCTGTCAGCGGAACGGAATGCTAGTGTGACGATACAGAACAATCTCTTAGTCACATCCACAAGCATGTTCGTGCCGGGTGGCACGTCGGTTCAAGTCTCGCTTCCCGACAATACACTAAGGTATTCCAGTGACCTGGCTGTCGAGCAGAAATCATTGTACATATCATCGACATCACCAATCAGTGTGCATACCCTCAACTATTACAAAATATCAACAGACGGGTACCACGCTATACCGGTGAAAGCCCTGTCTACAGAGTACATAACTGTTTCGTATCCTGTTGCCGGAAACAACGATGGGAGGATAGTGGTCGCTGCCGTAGAAGATGATACGGTAGTTAAAATCAACTTCAAACTGGCAGACGGTGGTACGTGTAGCGGTTCCCAGCTGGGAAATGGTCAGGAAGGATCGTACTCGTTGAATCGTTATGACGTCATCGGCACGGCCTGCACGGGCGACTTTACCGGAACAATCGTCACGAGCAACAAACCAATCACAGTGCTCGTTGGTCATAAATGCGCCAAAGTTCCCTTGAGTAAAGACGGCTGCGACAAGCTGGAGGAAATGCTGCCCCCGACACAGACCTTTGGCAACTCGTTTGTTCTCCACCACCTCGGTGGAAGAGATACGGGTGCTTTATATCGCATCGTTGCCAAGGACAACGACACGACTGTGAACAGCAGCAATGGACAGACATTTTCCATCAACAGGGGTGATTTCGTTGAACTCGATACTCTTCTTACTGGTCAGCTGTGCATTACTTCTACCAGACCAGTTTTGGTTGTTCTAATCGCCAAAGGAAAACATGCCGGCGACAATGTAGGATTGGGAGACCCTTTCCTCTCTATTGTACCATCAACCAGGCAGTACCTACCCAAGACGTTTGTTAGCTACCAGATGGATTTACCCATCCCAGTGAAGTACTATGTTACAGTCGTTGTCCAGAAGGATGACGTTGCTGGTTTAAGCACGAGCGTGAACTTCGTGTTTGTTAACATACCCTCGTGTGACTACGTCGTGGCGACAGTGGAACAGACGTCGAAGACTCTGACTGTCAACACCGGCAGCAGCGTCCCAGTTGGAATCATGACGTACGGTTTGGGAGTCAACGATCCCGTTGGTTTCGGATATCCTGTTGGCATGGCGTTAGGTGAGGGTTTTTTAAACTGTTTTTGTTAAGACACTGGTGGACTATTAAAGGGGCGTTCTCATTATGCGATTAGTCGCACCGACTTGTACCATGCGATCGAATCGTACCGTGAGAACACCTAAATCGGAACAACTTTAGTCTTATACGTTCCGATTTTTGTAGGGCAGACACATCGCATGTGACAGTTCGCAACGACTAATCGCATAATGTTAAAGTTAAAATTTGTTTTGTTTAACGACACCACTAGAACACATCGATTAATTAATCATCGGCTATTGGATGTCAAACATTTTGGTCATTCTGACTAGTAGTCATTAGAAGAAACACGCTTCAGTTTTCCTTAATGCAGCAAGGGATCTTGTTTATGCATTTTCCCAGAAAGAGGAAAGCACATACTACGGCCTTTGACCAGTTGTGGTGCACTGATTGGAACGAGAAAAAACCCAATCAGTTGAAGGGATCCACCGAGGTGATTCGATCCTTCGACCCATGCACCTCAATTGAGCACAAAACCGAGTAACCTAAATCCCGCGCGTTGGGCAGCAGACTTCAGGCCCCGTGGCCTGAATATTAATCATCTTCATTTATATTTATTGATATTCATACCCTTCCTAGTAAAACAGTAGCTTGTTCCGCTCAATATGAAGAAGAAGGAAATGCTTTATTTAACGACGCACTCATCACATTTTATTTACGGTTATATGATGTCAGAGATATGGTTACGGCCGAACACAGATATTGAGAGAGAAAACCCGCTGTCGCCACTTCATGGGCTACTCGATTAACAGCAAGGAATCTTTTATATGCACCATCCCACAGACATGATAGTACATACAACGGCCTTTGTTAAGGCAGTTGTCGAGCACTGGCTGGAACGAGAATCCGCCCAAAAGAGTAAACAGAAGTACAAACGAATAATATGAAAGTTTCAACTTTGGCAGCACAATGTACTTTTTAAATTTAATTATGTATGTATATGTGTGTGTGTGTGTGTGTGTGTGTGTGTGTGTGTGCGCTTATGCACGCGCGTGTGTTTATGTGTACTACATTCATCTATTCGTGTGTGTATTGGCAGGTGCATGTGCAGTAAAGGATGTAATTAAGTTGGAGGTGCACCCAACTTTTGATAGAGAAGTGAACACCACAAGTCCTGTGATTGGTTATAAATGTGAGTGTGTTGGTTGTAAAAAATAATAGTTTCATCTGGGTAAAATAAATGTGCAATTTTATTTCATCTAGTACCAATGTGTCAAGTAGCCTTGTGCTTGAAACATGTATGGGGTACCTGTAAAAAAAAGTACTCGAATTTTGTGCGAAACTAGGGTAGTCATAGACGCTACCCGTTATCTCAGAAACGAGCAGCTTGACCCCCATTTTTTTCTGATTCACTTTAAGTGTAAGGGGTTGATACGTTGCAGGTAGGAGTTTTAGCCGCATATGTTACTATTGTCGTCTATGGGATTTGATTTGGTAGTATACACCCTCAAAGCAAAACGCATGCAGCCCAGTGGTAAAGCGCTCGATTGATGAGCGGTAGATCTAGGATCGATCCCCGTCGGTGAGTCAGCCAGTGCGCCACGATTGGTTTGTCAAAGACTGTGGTGTGTGTTATCATGTCTGTAGACTGGTGCACATAAAAGATCCCTTGCTACCAATGGAAAAATGTAGAGGGTTTTCGTCTCTAAGACTATATGTCAAAATTACCAAATGATTGACACACAATAGCCGATGATGAATAAATTAACGTGCTCTAGCGGTGTGGTTAAACAAAGCAACTTTATAGCGAGCATGCATGATTATATACGTGTAGCCAATTTTATAGACATGTCATGACGACCTCGAGTTTGGTGTGTGTTCACCTTCACGTAAAACGTTTAATCCAGTGTGTATTTATCTATAAAAAAGTCATATAGCCTTTGAACAAGCCTATCAATTGTATTGAGAACTTTGCCGTTGATTTTAAATCGAACTTTATTTTTAACAATTTTGATTTCCGTTATTAATGATTTTTGGGTTGTGCTTCGTTTTTTATTTCCATGCGGAACATTCAGTTTTTGGCGCATTTAAACAACAAAAGACACATTGTTTATTTAGTGCATACAATCAGACTTAAAGGGCTCCGTCATAGTTGCAAAAAGATGTTTTGCTCAAATGTAAAGGTTATACCTTGAACTACAAATTACAGCCAAAACATTTATAGAGGAGTGGGGGGCGTTCGATTCCCACCCACCTACACACGCGCCCCTACAGTTTGATTAAAATCGATTAAATGTCGTTATTGATTGTTTTTGATACAAAATTAGTGTATACATGTGATGGCCTAAAGGAATGTAATTATAAACGTATTTAAAGGAATCGATGAAACGGCTTCATATTGATTAGTTTATTGAATGTAAACTCACATACCGTTATTTTCACATGTTGTACGATAAAATTAACTGTGTACAAGAATTCCGTATTTATTGTAATTATTTGAAAGGTGATCTTTTATTCAATGTCTGTATTGAAACCTACCTCCCAGTGCTTCGCTTTGGGCAGTAAAACATCGTTAGAGAAGAAAAACATTTAGATTCAATTTTTTGATTACCGGCATGGCTATGGGCAAAAGACAGAAAAAAGTTGTTCAATAAATAAAATTTATTATCCAAGCGGATTCCAATAAACGGGGACATACTTGTCGTGTTATTACAGGCTACTTTACAGTATGTGTTGTAACAATGGCATTGTTGTAAGTCTGAAAGGGCCAATTTTCTTAGGCGTCGAGAGATGCCAATCTCAGGGAAGGGGCAGCTTTGTATTAACTCTCCTTTCAACTAGAGGTTGGGGGTGGGGATAGGCAATGCATAGTTTAAGGGTTGTTAGGCAGTAACCTATCTTGCTCCCCCTCCCACTCTTAATGCCTATGAATGTATTGCTTATATAACGAGGTTAAAAAAAGTCCCAGAAACGCAACCCACCCCCCAACCCCCCAAAAAAACAACAACAACAATACACACACAACACACACACACACACACACACACACACACAGACACATGGACACATGGACAAATAAAAACACAAACAATACGCACACACAACACAACACGAAATTTAGATATGTAGTTGCTTATATAACGAGGTTAAAAAAAGAAACGCAACCCCCCCCCAACCCCCCCCCAAAAAAAAAACACACAAAAAAACAATACACACACACACACACAGACACATGGACAAATAAAAACACAAACAATACGCGCACACAACAACACAACACGAAATTTAGATATGTAGTTGCTTATATAACGAGGTTAAAAAAAGTCCCAGAAACGCAACCCCCCCCCCCAACCCCCCAAAACAACAACAACAACAACAACAAGAATACACACACACAGACACATGGACAAATAAAAACACAAACAATACGCACACAACAACACAACACGAAATTTGGATATGTAGTTAGAACTGTGTTGTTTTATTTCTTTTACACCCCCGTTGGTGAGAGCATTATTCGTTATTTTTCATAACACATACTTGTTAACACATATATGTACGATAACATTTTACAGACATGTATACGACTGGCTTCACCTAGGTGATGACTAGGTCATCAATGCCATACTACCCAATGGAAAAGCACGATAGTAATAATAGATTACTACATTAGATACCTGTCACGGTACATTCTCTTAAATTTGTTTCGCCTGTGGCGATTTTAATTGTGTTAGAGGGCCGTGTGCAGTTTATTGCCCGTAGCCCAGGTGGGCAACTTGTTACGTAATACTTCGCACGATCGGACATTCCAATATGCACTTAGTCCAGCTGCGGAGGCCATGTGGCGAGTAGTTACGTAATACCTCTGCGAGTGCGGTTTTTACAACCGTGATGGCGACGACTGGCGTCAGCCAGACTGACGATCAGAGAGAATATACCGACTCTAGTGGATGTAGAATATGAGATGATACGTGAGGTACCGCCTTGTACCCCCAGGCAAAATCCTGATTTATAATAAATAGCTAGTGTTTTAGAGATATCGGGGAGAACGAATTAGGAAGCTTCCTGGGAACGTTAGTCCGTTTGGACTTTGGTAAATATCATTTCTGCTCTGTGTATAACCTTGATGTGATTGATGTGACTTTAAATATTTTAATACTGTATTATACCAATATTCTTTAGACAGTGTCTTCGGTCATCTGACGAAGTAAATCGTAGACTTTTTGTTCTAACATTATATGAGTATTTGGTAATATAAAGCTTAGCCAGTCATCCTAGAAGACCCTAGGTAAACTGTAGGTTATTGTCTTTATTGTGATAGGTACCAGTATTAATTTTGTGTTACAGATTACTGAAAGAGTAGTTAAGGGTTAATTAAAAATTAACCCGTTAGGAATAGAACTGTAATTCCTTTATTAATTAAGTTCCCCAAGAAGCGTTTCTCAATTATCACACGTTACTGAACACGTGTGGGTGTGGTGTAACGGTGAAGTGATTCGCATATTGTGTAACTAGACACCTAGAGATTAACTAATTAAGTGATCAGTTCTGGGTTGTTATTATTGCTGTTATTAATTTACTACTACGGCTGTACATTTGTCAGCGTAGATTAATACAGATTCCAAAGTGTATTGTGTTTTTGTTGTGTTTCTAGAGAACTAACGTGCTATAATAATATATACTTATATAAGATCGTATCTCTGATCATACCTAGAGACGAGCCATACTAGGGTTTAACAGCCTGTTACAGAGAGATCTAATAGATATACAGTTAGGAGAGATATTTTGATAATCATGTTTTATTCAGCTACGGGAATTATAGAATCCCCGTGACAATACCATTTAGCACGATAGAAATAATAGATTACTACATTAGATACCATTTATCTTACAACCTGTTGTTTAAAAACGTATCCAACTCGCTTTCGCTCGTTAGATACGTTTAAAACAACTCATTGTAAGATAATTGTTATCTAACAGCTGCTCATGTAGTATTCTCTAAATAGCAAACGGAAAAATATTATTATATGCGTGTAATATAACGGTAAACAAGGTATTATTTTCCTTCACATATTATTAAGCTCGATCTTGAAATCAATCACTGGCCAAGTCAGGGTCTGACCCCGTGGTGGACATGCCTGAGGACTATTTGGATGTATTCTTGGATTATACTGGAGCTACTAGAGTAGTCATGCGAGCTGCGATCAGTTGTAGGATCGATCTCCAACAGTGGACAGACGCATTTTGGGTTTTCCCGTTCAAACCAGTTTTCGACGACTGGCATATCAAAGGCAGTGGTGTGTACGTGTGAATCTTGTCAGTGGGAAAATGCATATAAATCTGAACGACAAAACCGTAATCAGTGATCAATACCGTACCTCTGCACAATGCAGAGTCGAAAGGGTATTTGGCAAAATGGTGGTTGGTTCCATTTGTCTCCATCTCGTCTAAAGAGCACTTGTTTATAATCAGTAAGAGCAACCTATATGCAATCTTAATGGAAGTTTACAGAAACTACACATGTGGTCAAAGCAATGGCTAGTCACTTTCAACCATGGTAAAACTCGGGTAGTAGTATATTTGAAAACTAATATTATATATATCTATTCCTTTTGCTAGAACAGATGTGTTAAAATGTCCTTTATACATTCAACAATTGATCTTTGGAATAGTCTAAAAGCGTAAATACGAAATTGTGAACGAATTTCATCTCTTAAAAATCTTAAAAAAGCAGTAGCACCGGATGTTTACAAAGTACCCGTATTCAATTCATGCGGAAATGGAAAAAAGAAAGAGTTATATTCTAGATTAAGACAGTCCTTTAAATGCAGATCTATATCGTTGTGGTCTTACTATGGATTCCTCATGTAATTGTAGACATTACGTTGAAAGCACTTAAACGGTCGAAACACGTTTAATAATGATACCAATAAACAAATATATGAGCATGTTCACAAATACATTAAACATACACAACGATTTGATTAAGAAAACTTGATGCGGAAGCATTAATTAATTTATTTGTTTTTACTTTTACAGTTTCGTATAATATTATATTGTTATTATGTACCTCATAGAAGATAAAATATAATAATGAATACTGTTAAATATTCCATTACTTCTATTTCTTTTCTTTTCGTTTTCTGTCGTTTAAGTTTATTCAATCGTTTTTCACAAATAATTATTTTTATTGATTGATTGATTTACTTATTTATTGAAAATTTCAGTCGGACAGATAGATAGATAGATAGATAACAACATATGTTTTCAATCAAATCAAAGCAAGGTATATTGCGACAGCCAAATTGTTGTCATAATCTCTAGATCGTGTCGCAGTTACCACATACTCTACATTTAATACTTATTTTAAAGAGAATGTCCTGAGTTTCTAAATGTTTCGATTGGTCGAAATAATATCACGTGACCTAAAACAAAGGACCACGTTCATAACTGCACGAATCTCAGTTTTTCACTACTTTCGACAATGCCTAAATAACAGATTAGCTGAGCTATTTTCTTTATTTCAAATTAATGAAATGGCTGTTTACGTTAGAACCGGCCTCGGTGGCGTCGTGGTTAGACCATCGGTCAACAGGCTGGTAGGTACTGGGTCGGATCCCAGTCGAGGCATGGGATTTTTAATCCAGATACCGACTCCAAACCCTGAGTGAGTGCTCCGCAAGGCTCAATGGGTAGGTGTAAACCACTTGCACCGACCAGTGATCCATAACTGGTTCAACAAAGGCCTTGGTTTGTGCTGTCCTGCCTGTGGGAAGCGCAAATAAAAGATCCCTTGCTGCTAATCGGAAAGAGTAGCCCATGAAGTGACGACAGCGGGTTTCCTCTCAAAATCTGTGTGGTCCTTAACCATATGTCTGACGCCATATAACCGTAAATAAAATGTGTTGAGTGCGTCGTTAAATAAAACATTTCTTTCTTTCTTTCTATTTACGTTAGTTGTCTATGTTCAGTCAGTAAGTATTATATAAAACAACTTAAAGTAGTTTGCATTAATACATGTATATGAAAGAATGTGAGAATCCATCATTCGGCTACTGACGGAAAAAGCCGAAGAAAGAGTTCCATTGTTATTTCATAAAATTTTATATTAATGAAATAAATATACACTACGCCATTCATACAGTGTGTAAAGCGGTACTGTGTTTTATTCTTGCATGAACATCAAAATTTATCATGTTCAATCTATGAGTAACGACTATATATACAAACAAAATACGAATTCGTGTTTAGAATATGATTGTCAGGTTACCTATACGTCACAGTGTAATCGATTTCCATCGTGTTGGTTTTTTATTGGACGTATGACATTGGTAACCTGGTCATCACCTAGGAGCAGCCAGTCGTATGTCTTGAAATTGTTAACACACGTACATGTACCTTTGTCTCCTTATATATTTATTTTATGTGCTGAAATCCTCGCTATCATAGTAAAAAAAACTCCAATAATATAAAAGGTATCACTATAGATGGTGAAAAATATTTAATATCACAGTATGCAGACGACACAAGTTTTATTTTAGACGGCTCTCCTGAGTCCCTGCAGGGTGTTCTGTCTATCCTAGATTATTATGCACAAATATCTGGCCTAAAAATTAACTATACCAAATCAAAAGCTATTTGGATAGGTAGCAAGACATTTTCAAATGAAGTTTACCATCACACTCGATGGAAACTAGAATGGGGCAGTACACAGTTTAACCTTCTCGGTATTAACTTTTCCATTAACCTAGAAGAAATTATTGATTTAAATTATAATTCCAAAATACAAAAATTAATGAAGCTATGGTCTATCAGAAAACTTACTGTTTTAGGAAGAATTACAGTCCTGAAAACGTTAATAGTTCCTAAACTAACATACCTACTGAAAACATTACCAAATCCAAGCGAACGTTTGCTAAAACATATAAATACATTATTTTTTCCAATTTATTTGGAATAGCGGCCGTGAACAACTTAAAAGAAAGTTAATAACGCAAGACTATAAAAAAGGTGGCATCAAAATGATAAACATAAATCATTTTATGACCGCTTTGAAAAGTTCGTGGATCCGACGGATATTTTTAAATAACCCAAAATGGACCATTTTGTTCGAAGCTTCTACAAATATATCAACACGTGATTTAATTATATATGGCGACCATTTTCTATACTGTAAAAAAAAGTTCAATAAAAAATATATTTTGGAGAGACACATTGGTTAGTTGGTTAAGGATACAAGAAAAACAAATTCCAGTAAACGTAGATGATATTCTCCAGATCAATATTTGGTTCAACAGTAAAATATGTATAGATAAAAAGCCATTTATACTAAAACGATATATCTCAAAAGGTATTATCTTTATTAACGATTTGTTGAAAGAACAAGGAGACTTTCTAACATATGAACAGTTCATAGAGAAATACGACATAATTACCAATTTTCTGGAATATGCTTCATTGGTCAGTGCTATAAAATCATTCATTTACAACCTAGATAATTTAAATGATGACGTTTTTATAGCATTACAAAATCCTGTTCTTCCATATAACTTAAAGGTTTTGTTCAAAGATCAGAAAGGTTGCAAACATATATATGATTTACTGAACACTCAAACCACCATTCCAAAATCACAAATAAAATATTCTAAGGAAGGATATATCTATGGTATATATGATTGGGAAAAATATTACATTCTACCCTTTAGATCTGTCAAAAGCACAACATTATCTTGGTTTCAGTATAAAATCATACACCGAATTCTTACAACTAACAAATTTCTAAATATGATTAATTATATTGATTCCAATGCCTGTAGTTTTTGCAACAAATCACCTGAAACCATACAACACCTTCTATTTGAATGTAGTTTAGTACATTCTCTGTGGAAAGCAATAGAAGAATGGATAAGAAATGAAACTGGAATTAATATCACTCTAAGCAGAGACATAGTTATGTTAGGCATGATCAACAACGAAAAAGGTGATTTTGTAAATTGGCTGACTATCAACATAAAATATTATATTTACAGTATGAAAATACAAAAAAGAAATTTACATGTCAATGCCGCGAAAAATATTCTACAAAATAATTTTGAAATAGAAAAATATATTTATTACAAAAATTGCAACTATGAAGCATTTCATAAGCAATGGACACCCTATAAAACACTCTTTGAAAGAATGTTTTAATTAAAAATAATGCTTTGAAAGTTCACTTGGAAATAGAGTACTAATTAAAATGTCATTCTCTAATACTCTCTCAATATCCCCACAACTTCTTTATACTTATCTACTGCTGTTGCGCCGTCTCTCTCTCTCTCTCTCTCTCTCTCTCTCTCTCTCTCTCTCTCTCTCTCTCTCTCTCTCTCTCTCTCTCTCTCTCTCTCTCTCTCTCTCTTTCTCTCCCTTTCCGTCTTATAAATACCACAGAAAGCATTAACATATTTAAATAGCATATTTTGTTTAGATACTATTGTTTAAATATGTACTTTGTAAGGCAGTGACCACGGCTCCCCAACCTGTTCACTGTCTATGTTCTGGGGGCAATAAATCTTTAAAAAAAACAAAAAAAAAAAAAAAACAACAACACACGTACATGTGTAAACAACTGTGTTATCAAAACACCAACGTGAGTGTAAGAAATAGTGTTTCTATTCGTTGCAGTGTTCGTAAGTAGCCTAAACTGGACTTGGTCTCTCAAGAATTTCGTACGTAGGAAAAATACCAATTAAATAAAAGCAAGCATGCACGCACTTCATCACACACACACTCATGTGTATTTTATGGACACTTACAGTATTAACTTAATACTGACTGAAAGCAATATAAACAAATCGATCTTATATTGACGACCATATGTATTTAAGGTTGGATACGAATATGGTTTTATTCAAAAGGAGATCCGGGCAAAATAGCAGCTTCCGTTATAGATTCCCATTTCGTATATGGACGTAGTTTTAAACAATATATGGCAATACTAATACATTAGCGGTTGGGTATGTCAGTTCACTTCTTTGAAACCTTGTACTGTCCTATCTGTTATATAAATAAAACCTTTTGTATGTAACATTACTTTCTATTACATATCCATAGTACATTGTAAATGGGGTCTGATTCTGACATTACTTTCAACACAGAACTATTTTTGCGAGGGCCGCATCCATATTAATAGAACAATCACTTCATAAATGCCATGAGAAATGTGTAAACAGACACACCTGGATTGTTTTCGATTACATGTAGATGTGTGATTTGAAATCTGTTTTGATTAGTAATTATCAACTATGTTTAAGATAAAAATGACATTTTACAACACCTTTCTAACGTGTTTAGGAGGGTGAGCGCTGGCGATGTTTTCTCACCCCCTCCACCACAACCCTAATTTGTAACTGTTTTCCACACGTCTAGTACATCAAAGGCCGTGGTATGTACTTTTCTGTCTACGGGAAAGTACACATAAAATATGCTTTGCTGCATTTTAGAAGGGACGGGTTTCCTCACCCTCTCTCTCTCTCTCTCTCTCTCTCTCTCTCTCTCTCTCTCTCTCTCTCTCTCTCTCTCTCTCTCTCTCTCTCTCTCTCTCTCTCTCTCTCTCTCTCTCTCTCTCTCTCTCTCTCTCTGCCTTAATTTTTTTCTTACCAATTCAAGCAACCACTGCATACGCTAGTATTCGCTACTTATTTTTTGTCTTCATATTTACATTTCCTTTTTTAAAAATGCTATTAACAATCAACCACTTATGTTTGATCGAACAAACACCAAGATACTATTAAAACATAACAAAAAATTATATATTATCGCTACAGTATGTAACCTTAAACAAGAAAATAAAACAATAACAAGATTGGCCATTGTTATTGGACAGCACTACTCTTGAATGCACTATTTTTATGTCGCATGTTAATGTACAAAAACGCGCATTTAGAAAAGGCGTAGCGTACAAGTAGTATACTTGATTGAATCCCCAAGTGTTTGATGCTCTAGCAGAACAAAACAGAACTTACTCTCGTATCACCAAACGATGATATATTGAGGTGGTTTACACACACATACACACACACCACACACACACACACACACATACACACACACACATACAACACATACACACACACACATACAACACATATATATACACACACACATACACACACACACAACACATACACACACACATACAACACATACACACACACACACATACAACACATACACACACACACACACATACACACACACACACCATACAACACATACACACATACACACACACACAGAATATATATATATATATATATATATATATATATATATATATATACTATTATATATATATATATATATATATATTTGCAGCTCTAGTGTATTATGAACAAATTATGGTATATAATAATTTATTATAGTATACAATAAGAGCAATAATACATCAATACATGTATGTATAATTATTATATAGAATCATTTTAAAGACAGCAGTATACGCTAGACGTGCTATATACAACATAATATACCCCTTCTCTCTTTATCACATCCTGCCTCTTTATCTTTACCCCCCCCCTCTTCTTTATCCCCTCCTACCCCTTTCTGTTTATCCCCTCTCTCTTTATCCCTCCTACTCTTTAATCCCTCCTCCCCTCTCTTTATCACCTCCTACCCTCTCTCTCTTTATACCCTGCTGCCCCTATCGTTTTATCCCTTCCTGTCCCCTGTCTCTTTATCCCTCCTGCCCACTCTCTCTTTATCCCCTCCTACCCCTGTCTCTTTATCTCATTCCGCCCCCTCTCTCTCTTTATACCTCCTCACACTCTCCCTTTATCCCCTCCTGCCCACTCTCTCTTTATCCCTTCCTGTCCCCTCTCTCTTTATTCCTCCTGCCCATTCTCTCTTTATCCCCTCCTACCCCTGTCTCTTTATCTCATTCCGCCCCCTCTCTCTTTATACCTCCTCACACTCTCCCTTTATCCCCTCCTGCCCACTCTCTCTTTATCCCTTCCTGTCCCCTCTCTCTTAACACTCCTGCCCATTCTCTCTTTATCCCTCCTACCCCTATCTCTTTATCTCATCCCGCCCCCTCTCTCTTTATACCTCCTCCTCACACTCTCCCCTCCTGCCCACACTCTCTTTATCCCCTCCTGCTCCTATCTCTTTATCCCCTCCTGCCCCTCTCTCTTTATCCCCTCATGTCCTCTCTCTTTATCCCCCTCATCCTCTCTTTTTATCCTTTCCTGTCCCTCTCTCTTTATCCCCTCATGTCCTCTCTCTTTATCCCCCTCATCCTCTCTTTTTATCCTTTCCTGTCCCTCTCTCTTTATCCCCTCATGTCGTCTCCCGTTATTCCTCCTCCCCCGCTCTCTTTATCCCCTCCTTCCCTCTCTCTTTATCATCTCCCCCCCACCTCTCTCTTTATCTCCTTCTCCCCTCTCTCTTTATCACCTCCTGCCCCTTTCTCCTTCTCTTTATCCCTTCCTTCCCCCTCTCTTTATTAGTCCTCCCCACTCTCTTTATCCTCTCCTTCCCCTGATAAGTGTACGAGACATGCTTCCTAAAGCTGGAAAAAACCCTCAAATGTTTTATACAAATATTCAGGCAAAAATCTGCTAATCTGAGACCTTTTTACCATGTATTTCCATCATTTTACCATCAATATTAGTTGTAATCCATGTAAAAATGTGTAGTGATTCGTTTCCAACCCTATATAGCTGTTTAGTAGTAATGCAAATATGAATAAATGTTGTTATCCAGTTCGGGCATTTTTGTTTAATTCGGACAAAAGCCAGCTTACCCCCTACAATAATGGGAGCCCGTACGCCTATACTGCCTCTGTATCTCTTTATCACCTCCTCCCTCTCTCTGTTTATCCACCTTGCCACCTCTCTGTTTACCCCCTCTCTGTTTAGTCCCTCCTGTTTCCCTCTCTCTCTGTGTGTCTGTCTGTCTCTCTTTTCTTCCTTTCTCTCTCTTCTCTTCTCTTCTCTCTCTCTCTCTCTCTCTCTCTCTCTCTCTCTCTCTCTCTCTCTCTCTCTCTCTCTCTCTCTCTCTCTCTCCATTTTGTTTACTACATCATGTCATTATTACATAGTATTCGCTTCTATTTTCTATTTCTTTTGTTTTTCATATTTTTATTTCCTTTCTCAAAAATGCTATTAACACTTAACCACTTCTTCTTGTTTTCACAAACACCAAGTGTATACTCGAATACGAATATGGCGATAACAACTGCATTAATATCATTAAAATAACAAATATTATCGAACTCCAGAAGAAAAATGAAAACTACTTAACATCTTGTGAGTACGTACTAAAAAACATCCAGAACAGCATCTAACAGCACAAAAGCAGGTAAACAAACAACAATAATTGCCATTGTTATTCCATAACACAACCCTTGTGTGCACGCCGTGTACTAATGCATATTTAACACACATGTAGTAAAGGTGTGGCGTACTATACTTTAGTTATTGAATCTCTAAGTATATCGTACGTTCGAGTATAAAGCGCAGCGATGCACGTTATGTTTTAAAGGCAGGTTTACGTGTGTATAAAGTCTTAAAGGGACAGTCCTGAGTTTCCTGCCATCTTAAAGGAACATTCCTGAGTTTTCTGCATTGTAAGATATTTCTGACAAATAAAACATTTCTACGATTAAACTTACATATTAAATATATTCTCTTGTTTAGAATGCCAGTGTCTGCATATTCACTGTGTTTCTGGTCGTCTTAATATTTGTAAGAAGCCCAAACTGGGTTTTGTCTTAAAATAATTTCGTACGTACGAAAAAAAAGGAAATAAAATGAAATTTAACCTAGTACAAATGTTAGAACGATCAGAAACACGTTTAATATACAGCTACTAATATTTTATGCAGGAAAATATATTTGATATGTAATTACAATCGTTAAAAAGTCTCCGTTAGTCGATAACATCTTAAAAAGTGCAGTAAACTCAGGATTGTCCCTTTAAGATGTTTCCAAATCACAGAGCCTTTTTGACAAATAGTCCGTCCCATCATTCTATAAACATCTATTTTGTAAATAATTTCAGTTTGGTTTGACGTAAATAGAAAGATAAACGTGTTTTAGAAATAACAACAACCCCCCCCCCCCCCCCCTAAAACAAACCTATTAATCGGCTCATAAATAAATAACTTGTAGTAAATTCCATAGTATGAAAAAAGGCGTTCCTGTGGGACGGACTATAATGTGTTTGCGGTCCTGTGCTAATGTTTATAGCAGTCGATGTTTATTTTCTTCATGATATATATTTGTTTTGCTAAGCACGAAATTACTGGAACGTGAAATCTGGTTTGGGCTGCTACAAAAAGTAGGATGACAACAAACACCTTGTTTATACAGACACTGATATTCTAAATAAGAAAATATCTTCAATATATAATTTTAGTCATCAAAATGGATATTTTAGTTGCAAAACAAAGTTACAATCGATGCACATTTAGAATAGTCCCTTTAACAGACCTCGACGTGAAAACAAAATGAGGGGAACGATTATTGGCTGCCCTAACTTGCATTATTGGAGATATTACCAGATTGATACCACATGAATTCACATGCTAAAAGGCGCTAAACAACACTATCTTTGAACTAGACTCAGGGAGAGATGGGGGACCGAGAGTGGTAGCTTTCTTTAAAAGGCGAGGTTTGTGGTTAACGATAAATTTGGGATTTTTGGAAAGGTCTGTTTTTGCGGTTTGCTCCTGACTAACATGACATGGTGTTTATACGTGTTCTAGATATTGTTCCTGACTGACATGATGTTTATACTTGTTCTAGATATTGCTCCTGACTGACACTGTGTTTATACTTGTTCTAGATATTGCTCGTCACTGACATGGTATTTATACTTGTTCTAGATATTGCTCGTCACTGACATAGTGTTTATACTTGTTCTAGATAATGCTCGTCACTGACATTGTGTTTATACTTGTTCTAGATATTACTCCTCACTGACATGGTGTTTATACTTGTTCTAGATATTGCTCGTCACTGACATGGTGTTTATACTTGTTCTAGATATTGCTCGTCACTGACATTGTGTTTATACTTGTTCTAGATATTGCTCCTGACTGACATGGTGTTTATACTTGTTCTATATATAGCTCCTCACTGACATTGTGTTTGTACTTGTTCTAGATATTGCTCGTCACTGACATGGTGTTTATACTTGTTCTAGATATTGCTCGTCACTGACATTGTGTTTATACTTGTTCTAGATATTGCTCCTGACTGACATGGTGTTTATACTTGTTCTATATATAGCTCCTCACTGACATTGTGTTTGTACTTGTTCTAGATATTGCTCGTCACTGGTATGGTGTTTATACTTGTTATAGATATTGCTCATCACTGACATGGTGTTTATACTTGTTCTAGATATTGTTCCTCACTGACATGGTGTTTATACTTGTTCTAGATATTGCTCCTCACTGACAAGATACTTCTTCTAGATATTGCTCCTGACATATTGTGTTTATACTTGTTCTATATATAGCTCCTAACTGACATTGTGTTTATACTGGTTCTAGATATTGCTCCTCACTGATATGGTGTTTATATTTGTTCTAGATATTGCTCGTCACTGACATTGTCTTTATACTTGTTCTAGATATTGCTCGTCACTGACATGGTGTTTATACTTGTTCTAGATATTGCTCCTGACTGACATGGTGTTTATACTTGTTCTATATATAGCTCCTCACTGACATTGTGTTTGTACTTGTTCTAGATATTGCTCGTCACTGATATGGTGTTTATACTTGTTCTAGATATTGCTCATCACTGACATGGTGTTTATACTTGTTCTAGATATTGCTCCTCACTGACATGGTGTTTATACTTGTTCTAGATATCGCTCCTCACTGACAAGATACTTCTTCTAGATATTGCTCCTGACATATTGTGTTTATACTTGTTCTATATATAGCTCCTAACTGACATTGTGTTTATACTTGTTCTAGATATTGCTCCTCACTGATATGGTGTTTATATTTGTTCTAGATATTGCTCGTCACTGACATTGTGTTTATACTTGTTCTAGAGATTGCTCGTCACTGACATTGTGTTTATACTTGTTCTAGATATTGCTCCTCACTGACATGGCGTTTATACTTGTTCTATATATAGCTGCTCACTGACATTGTGTTTGTACTTGTTCTAGATATTGCTCGTCACTGACATGGTGTTTATAATTGTTCTAGATATTGCTCGTCACTGACATTGTGTTTATACTTGTTCTACATGTTGCTCTTCACTGACATGTTGTTTATACTTGTTCTAGATATTGCACGTCACTGACATGGTGTTCATACTTGTTCTAGATATTGCTCCTCACTGACATGATACGTGTTCTAGATATTTTTCCTGAGATTGTGTTTATACTTGTTCTATATATAGCTCCTCATTGACATGGTGTTTATGCTTGTTCTAGATATTGCTCCTCACTGACATGGTGTTTATACTTGTTCTATATATAGCTCCTCACTGACATTGTGTTTGTACTTGTTCTAGACACTGCTCCTCACTAACATGATGTGTATACTTGCTCTAGATATTACTCCTCACTGACATGAATTTGTTCTAGATATTGCTCCTGACAGATTGTGTTTGTACTTGTTCTATATATAGCTCCTCACTGACATTGTGTTTATACTTGTTCAAGATATTGCTCCGCACTGACATTGTGTTTATACTTGTTCTAGATATTGCTCGTCACTGACACTGTTTATATTTGTTCTAGATATTGCTCCTCACTGCCATTGTGTTTATACTTGTTCTAGATATTGCTCCTCACTGTCATGGTATTTATACTTGTTCTAGATATTGCTCGTCAATGACATGGTGTTTATACTTGTTCTATATATAGCTCCTCATTGACATTGTGTTTGTACTTGTTCTAGATATTGCTCGTCACTGATATAGTGTTTATACTTGTTCTAGATATTGCTCGTCACTGACATGGTGTTTACACTTGTTCTAGATATTGCTCGTCACTGACATGGTGTTTACACTTGTTCTAGATATTGCTCGTCACTGACATTGTGTTTATACTTGTTCTAGATATTGCTCCTCACTGACATTGTGTTTGTACTTGTTCTAGATATTGCTCGTCACTGGTATGGTGTTTATACTTGTTATAGATATTGCTCATCACTGACATGGTGTTTATACTTGTTCTAGATATTGTTCCTCACTGACATGGTGTTTATACTTGTTCTAGATATTGCTCCTCACTGACAAGATACTTCTTCTAGATATTGCTCCTGACATATTGTGTTTATACTTGTTCTATATATAGCTCCTAACTGACATTGTGTTTATACTGGTTCTAGATATTGCTCCTCACTGATATGGTGTTTATATTTGTTCTAGATATTGCTCGTCACTGACATTGTCTTTATACTTGTTCTAGATATTGCTCGTCACTGACATGGTGTTTATACTTGTTCTAGATATTGCTCCTGACTGACATGGTGTTTATACTTGTTCTATATATAGCTCCTCACTGACATTGTGTTTGTACTTGTTCTAGATATTGCTCGTCACTGATATGGTGTTTATACTTGTTCTAGATATTGCTCATCACTGACATGGTGTTTATACTTGTTCTAGATATTGCTCCTCACTGACATGGTGTTTATACTTGTTCTAGATATCGCTCCTCACTGACAAGATACTTCTTCTAGATATTGCTCCTGACATATTGTGTTTATACTTGTTCTATATATAGCTCCTAACTGACATTGTGTTTATACTTGTTCTAGATATTGCTCCTCACTGATATGGTGTTTATATTTGTTCTAGATATTGCTCGTCACTGACATTGTGTTTATACTTGTTCTAGAGATTGCTCGTCACTGACATTGTGTTTATACTTGTTCTAGATATTGCTCCTCACTGACATGGCGTTTATACTTGTTCTATATATAGCTGCTCACTGACATTGTGTTTGTACTTGTTCTAGATATTGCTCGTCACTGACATGGTGTTATAATTGTTCTAGATATTGCTCGTCACTGACATTGTGTTTATACTTGTTCTACATGTTGCTCTTCACTGACATGGTGTTTATACTTGTTCTAGATATTGCACGTCACTGACATGGTGTTCATACTTGTTCTAGATATTGCTCCTCACTGACATGATACGTGTTCTAGATATTTTTCCTGAGATTGTGTTTATACTTGTTCTATATATAGCTCCTCATTGACATGGTGTTTATGCTTGTTCTAGATATTGCTCCTCACTGACATGGTGTTTATACTTGTTCTATATATAGCTCCTCACTGACATTGTGTTTGTACTTGTTCTAGACACTGCTCCTCACTAACATGATGTGTATACTTGCTCTAGATATTACTCCTCACTGACATGAATTTGTTCTAGATATTGCTCCTGACAGATTGTGTTTGTACTTGTTCTATATATAGCTCCTCACTGACATTGTGTTTATACTTGTTCAAGATATTGCTCCGCACTGACATTGTGTTTATACTTGTTCTAGATATTGCTCGTCACTGACACTGTTTATATTTGTTCTAGATATTGCTCCTCACTGCCATTGTGTTTATACTTGTTCTAGATATTGCTCCTCACTGTCATGGTATTTATACTTGTTCTAGATATTGCTCGTCAATGACATGGTGTTTATACTTGTTCTATATATAGCTCCTCATTGACATTGTGTTTGTACTTGTTCTAGATATTGCTCGTCACTGATATAGTGTTTATACTTGTTCTAGATATTGCTCGTCACTGACATGGTGTTTACACTTGTTCTAGATATTGCTCGTCACTGACATGGTGTTTACACTTGTTCTAGATATTGCTCGTCACTGACATTGTGTTTATACTTGTTCTAGATATTGCTCCTCACTGACATTGTGTTTGTACTTGTTCTAGATATTGCTCGTCACTGGTATGGTGTTTATACTTGTTATAGATATTGCTCATCACTGACATGGTGTTTATACTTGTTCTAGATATTGTTCCTCACTGACATGGTGTTTATACTTGTTCTAGATATTGCTCCTCACTGACAAGATACTTCTTCTAGATATTGCTCCTGACATATTGTGTTTATACTTGTTCTATATATAGCCCCTAACTGACATTGTGTTTATACTGGTTCTAGATATTGCTCCTCACTGATATGGTGTTTATATTTGTTCTAGATATTGCTCGTCACTGACATTGTGTTTATACTTGTTCTAGATATTGCTCGTCACTGACATGGTGTTTATACTTGTTCTAGATATTGCTCCTGACTGACATGGTGTTTATACTTGTTCTATATATAGCTCCTCACTGACATTGTGTTTGTACTTGTTCTAGATATTGCTCGTCACTGATATGGTGTTTATACTTGTTATAGATATTGCTCATCACTGACATGGTGTTTATACTTGTTCTAGATATTGCTCTTCACTGACATGGTGTTTATACTTGTTCTAGATATCGCTCCTCACTGACAAGATACTTCTTCTAGATATTGCTCCTGACATATTGTGTTTATACTTGTTCTATATATAGCTCCTAACTGACATTGTGTTTATACTTGTTCTAGATATTGCTCCTCACTGATATGGTGTTTATATTTGTTCTAGATATTGCTCGTCACTGACATTGTGTTTATACTTGTTCTAGAGATTGCTCGTCACTGACATTGTGTTTATACTTGTTCTAGATATTGCTCCTCACTGACATGGCGTTTATACTTGTTCTATATATAGCTGCTCACTGACATTGTGTTTGTACTTGTTCTAGATATTGCTCGTCACTGACATGGTGTTTATAATTGTTCTAGATATTGCTCGTCACTGACATTGTGTTTATACTTGTTCTACATGTTGCTCTTCACTGACATGTTGTTTATACTTGTTCTAGATATTGCACGTCACTGACATGGTGTTCATACTTGTTCTAGATATTGCTCCTCACTGACATGATACGTGTTCTAGATATTTTTCCTGAGATTGTGTTTATACTTGTTCTATATATAGCTCCTCATTGACATGGTGTTTATACTTGTTCTAGATATTGCTCCTCAATGACATGGTGTTTATACTTGTTCTATATATAGCTCCTCACTGTCATTGTGTTTGTACTTGTTCTAGACACTGCTCCTCACTAACATGATGTGTATACTTGCTCTAGATATTACTCCTCACTGACATGAACTTGTTCTAGATATTGCTCCTGACAGATTGTGTTTGTACTTGTTCTATATATAGCTCCTCACTGACATTGTGTTTATACTTGTTCAAGATATTGCTCCGCACTGACATTGTGTTTATACTTGTTCTAGATATTGCTCGTCACTGACACTGTTTATATTTGTTCTAGATATTGCTCCTCACTGCCATTGTGTTTATACTTGTTCTAGATATTGCTCCTCACTGTCATGGTATTTATACTTGTTCTAGATATTGCTCGTCAATGACATGGTGTTTATACTTGTTCTATATATAGCTCCTCATTGACATTGTGTTTGTACTTGTTCTAGATATTGCTCGTCACTGATATAGTGTTTATACTTGTTCTAGATATTGCTCGTCACTGACATGGTGTTTACACTTGTTCTAGATATTGCTCGTCACTGACATGGTGTTTACACTTGTTCTAGATATTGCTCGTCACTGACATGGTGTTTACACTTGTTCTAGATATTGCTCGTCACTGACATTGTGTTTATACTTGTTCTAGATATTGCTCCTCACTGACATGGTGTTTATACTTGTTCTATATATAGCTCCTCACTGACATTGTGTTTGTACTTGTTCTAGATATTGCTCGTCACTGATATGGTGTTTATACTTGTTCTAGATATTGCTCCTCACTGACAAGATACTTGTTCTAGATATTGCTCCTGACAGATTGTGTTTGTACTTGTTCTATATATAGCTCCTCACTGACATGGTGTTTATACTTGTTCTATATATAGCTCCTCATTGACATTGTGTTTGTACTTGTTCTAGATATTGCTCGTCACCGATATAGTGTTTATACTTGTTCTAGATATTGCTCGTCACTGACATTCTGTTTACACTTGTTCTAGATATTGCTCGTCGCTGACATTGTGTTTATACTTGTTCTAGATATTGCTCCTCACTGACATGGTGTTTATAATTGTTCTATATATAGCTCCTTACTGACATTGTGTTTGTACTTGTTCTAGATATTGCTCCTCACTGACAAGATACTTGTTCTAGATATTGCTCCTCACTGACAAGATACTTGTTCTAGATATTGCTCCTCACTGATATGGTGTTTATACTTATTCTAGATATTGCTCGTCACTGACATTGTGTTATACTTGTTCTAGATATTGCTCCTCACTGACATGGTGTTTATACTTGTTCTAGATATTGCTCCTCACTGACAAGATACTTGTTCTAGATATTGCTCCTCACTGATATGGTGTTTATACTTATTCTAGATATTGCTCGTCACTGAAATTGTGTTATACTTGTTCTAAATATTGCTCGTCACTGACATTGTGTTATACTTGTTCTAGATATTGCTCCTCACTGACAAGATACTTGTTCTAGATATTACTCCTGACATATTGTGTTTATACTTGTTCTATATATATAGCTCTTAACTGACATTGTGCTTATACTTGTTCTAGATATTGCTCCTCACTGATATGGTGTTTATACTTGTTCTAGATATTGCTCGTCACTGACATTGTGTTATACTTGTTCTAGATATTGCTCGTCACTAACATTGTGTTTATATTTGTTCTAGATATTGCTCGTCACTGACATGGTGTTTATACTTGTTATAGATATTGCTCGTCACTGACATGGTGTTTATACTTGTTCTAGATATTGCTCCTCATTGACATGGTATTTATACTTGTTCTAGATATTACTCCTCACTGAGAAGATACTTGTTCTAGATATTGCTCCTGACATATTGTGTTTATACTTGTTCTATATAGAGCTCCTCACTGACATGGTGTTTATAATTGTTCTAGATATTGCTCCTCACTGACATGGTGTTTATACTTGTTCTAGATATTGCTCGTCACTGACACTGTGTTTATACTTGTTCTAGATATTGCTCCTCACTGACATGGTGTTTATACTTGTTCTATATATAGCTGGTCACTGACATTGTGTTTGTACTTGTTCTAGATATTGCTCGTCACTGACATTGTGTTATACTTGTTCTAGATATTGCTCGTCACTGACATTGTGTTTATATTTGTTCAAGATATTGCTCGTCACTGACATGGTGTTTATACTTGTTCTAGATATTGCTCGTCACTGTCATGGTGTTTATACTTGTTCTAGATATTGCTCCTCACTGACATGGTGTTTATACTTGTTCTAGATATTACTCCTCACTGACAAGATACTTGTTCTAGATATTGCTCCTGACATATTGTGTTTATACTTGTTCTATATAGAGCTCCTCACTGACATGGTGTTTATAATTGTTGTAGATATTGCTCCTCACTGACATGGTGTTTATACTTGTTCTAGATATTGCTCGTCACTGACACTGTGTTTATACTTGTTCTAGATATTGCTCCTCACTGACATGGTGTTTATACTTGTTCTATATATAGCTGGTCACTGACATTGTGTTTGTACTTGTTCTAGATATTGCTTGTCACTGACATTGTGTTTATACTTGTTCTAGACATTGCTCCTCACAAACATGGTGTTTATACTTGCTCTAGATATTGCTCCTCACTTACATGATACTTGTTCTAGATATTGCTCCTCACTGACATTGTCTTTATACTTGTTCTAGATATTGCTCCTCATTGATATGGTGTTTATACTTGTTCTAGATATTGCTCCTCACTGACATGGTGTTTATACTTGTTCTAGATATTGCTCGTCACTGACATTGTGGTTATATTTGTTCTAGATATTGCTCCTCACTGACATGGTGTTTATACTTGTTCTTAATATTGCTTCTGACTGACACTGTGTTTATACGTGTTCTATATATTGCTTCTCACTGACATGGTGTTTATACTTATTCTAGATATTGCTCGTCACTGACGTTGTGTTTATACTTCTTCTAGGTATTGCTCCTCACTTGCATTGTGTTTATACTTGTTTTATATATTGCTCGTCACTGACATTGTGTTTATATTTGTTCTAGATATTGCTCCTCACTGACATGGTGTTTATACTTGTTCTAGATATTGGTTCTGACTGACACTATGTTTATACTTGTTCTAGATATTGATGAATGTCTAAGCGGCCCATGTTTGAACAACGGAACGTGTCAAGACGGCATCTACTCTTACAACTGTGTGTGCAGCGACACCTTCACGGGCATCCTCTGTGAAACAGGTATGGATATGCAGGCAAGCACCACGTGTTGAGAGAGAGAAGGAGAAAAAAGAAGAGTATGTGTGTATATGAGAGAGAGAGAGAGAGAGAGAGAGAGAGAGAGAGAGAGAGAGAGAGAGAGAGAGAGAGAGAGAGAGAGAGAGAGAGAGAGAGAGCGCGAGAGAGAGGGGGAGAGAGGAGGGGGGGAGAGAGAGAGAGAGAGAGAGAGAGAGAGAGAGAGAGAAATGATGATGATGATGATGACCGAGTTAAAGTGTGTTTGTTTTGTTTAATGACATCACTAAAACACATTGATTTATTAATCATCGGTTATTGGATGTCATACATTTGATAATTTAGACATATAGTCTTAGAGAAGAAACCCGCTACATTTGTTTTTCATTAGTAGCAAAGGATCTTTTATATGCACAATCCCGCAAACAGGCATTTAGTATACTTGTCATGGTGGACAGGATGGAACGAGAAATAGCCCAATGGGCCAACCGACGGGGATCGATCCCAAACCGACCGCGCATCATGCGAGCGCTTTATCACTGGGCTACATGTACGTCCAGTGACAGAGAGACACGTATGTGCGCATCACACGCATACTCGTTTTAGGTGCGTCAGTGAAAATTGTAATATACTCTCTCAAAATACAACAACCGCATAGGTGATAGGGAAAGAAGAAAAGTGTTTTTTTTTTACAATGTTGCTGAATGACCATGTTTGTTAATGTTCCTGGAATGGGACAGCATGCCCAAATGGACCCTAAAGCAAATTTAACGCATATTGTGGCACGTTGTGCGACAAATGCAGGAAATCGGCGTGAAATGGTCAGATTTTGGCGAATTCACGTGGAACTCGGGGAAAAGATTGGGGTTGTGAGAGGTATTTAAAGCTGCAATGCTCGTAATGATGTCTCATTTCCATTTCGACGTAGACGAGTTACAAGATGCCAAGACTAAGCCTGCCGAATCGAAACATTGCAATAGGCCGCCTCCAGTTAGGTGAATCGCAGTCGGCAGTCGCACGCCACATGAACGTCCATCAGAGCACAATTTCACTTCTCTAGGACAGGTACCAGCAGTTTAAATCAGCTGAAGACCCGCCCAGAAGTGGAAAACCTCGCATAACAACTGCAGCACAAGATTGCTAGATCAACATCGACATTTACGTGTTCGCTGGTGCACGAATGTACAGGGGTGGAATTTGAGAAACTGGCGGCGAGTATGGTTCAGCGACGAGTCACGTTTCCTTCTACAGCGACGTGATGGACGACAACGTGTTTACAAACGCCGCATTGAATGTTTTGCCAACAACTGCGTCGCCCAAGGTGACAGATCGGTGGAGGGAGTGTCATGATGTGGGGAGCCACCTCATACACCGGCAGAAGTGAACTTGTGTTCGTACAAGGCAAACTGACAGCTGTACGGTACCGGGATGAAATTCTTCGCCGTCACATGCTTCCCATTTTGGATCGACAGAGAGAACTCTTTCAGTAAGACAATGCCAGGCCGCATACGGCACGTGTAACAATGGATTTCCTACAGAAAGAGAACATTAATGTGCTGCCATGGCCATCGAGATCGCCTATGCGGTTTTTTTTTTTCAACAGAGTATATTAAGCATATTACCTAAATGTTCATTATATTGCATGATGTTCTTTGGGGCCTCGCTGGTAGCTCGCAATGGTGAACCGGCTTATCACATTCAGAAGAAATTCTTCAGAAAAGTATTTAGAATATTTCAATAAACATTCACTCAATTATTAATTATAACATCATAACATGTGTTATCATTGTTATCACAAACAAACCTATCTCACACACACACACACACACACACACACACACACACACACACACACACGCGCACACATGCACGCGCATACACACACAACAGAAACGCTTAACTAAGTAGGGTTTGTACCTGTACATGTGTGTGTTTTTGTGAGTGTGCCTGTGTGTATGTAATATTTATTAAAGACATTGTATTTTTACGTATTATTTTCAGCATTGACGGCTGACGAATCTTCCTCATTTAAAGAAGAATTCAGCACTAAAAGCTTTTATAGGGAAGAGAGCACCAACATAGATCTGGGCGTGTCCTTAACATCTCAAAAATCGACAACTGATATAACACAGACACTAGAATCGTCTGGCACATACAGCTATGGTGACTCTGATCTTCTTTCTACGGAATTTCAAACACTGAACACACCATCTCCAAAATCTGAACAGACGATTTTGAAAGTATCATCAAATAATCTGCCCGAGAATACTAACATGGCGACAAGCTTCTACAGTTCCGTCGATATCACCGATTCTCAAGCAATATCTGTTTCCCAGAATCAGACGATCTCTGTTTCGCCAAGTACAATTAATGCTGTTTCACTGAACCAGATTCTATCAATTTCGCCAAGTACAATTTCAGCGGTTTCTGAGAATCAAATCCTATCTAGTTCGTTAAATACATTTTCTGCTGATTCTCAAAACCAGATAGTATCTGTTTCAACAAGTACAATTTTTGCTGTTTCTGAGAATCAAATCCTATCTAGTTCACCAAATACAGTTTCTACTGATTCTCAGAACCAGATAATATCTATTTCGCCAAGTACAATTTCAGCTGTTTCTGAGAAGAATGTAATATCGGTGTGTTCATGCTCGTGCCGCGGACAGTCTACACAAACCCAGGATTCTGTGTCACAGTACACAGAACAGATTAGAGTGAACCTTACTGTGGACACGACTACTCTGGGGAAGACGATTCGGAAGTACATCAGCGTGCACGACGACAGGCCGTCAGCGCAAGCTGTAGGGGCCGTAGGACTTTTGTTCGTATTTATCGTAGTGTGTTTTATTGTCCTTCCAGACGTTTTGTCAACCTTCAGCCATATCCACCGGATTGTTACTGAAAGAAATTCTAATATTCAAAAGTAAAGGACATTAAATTTCAAAGAAAGGGATTTCTGGGTAAATACACCGTAGCATGATATTATTCAATCAGCTGCTATTGTGTGTTAGATGCAGACACTTGTGACACCTAGTTCAGACTGATAGAGACGAAACGCATTACTCAATAAACGCTATTCGTATTACTGCTTGTAAGGTAACTGTTGTAAAATAATGGTTTAACATGAGTCATTTAGTCGATCGAACGTTGGCAAACCACCCTACCGCTGAGCTGCAAGCCGCCCCTGCAAATTGGTCTAATGTGCTTTAATCTACAAATCACTCTTTGTCTTTCCCGGATGTGATGGCATGTACTTATAGCAAGATACCACTAATTACTTACGGCCTCAGTGGTTTATTCCTTAAGCCATATTATGAAAAAACCCCTAGCACACTTAAATTCAAAGAACTGTTTAATTGTAATAGCATGTGCACCCTCTGTAAAATGTCAAAATTCATTTCTGAAATTACAAGTAAATTCAGTAAACCATAGACAGACATCTCCAATATCATTTGATAGTTTTAAAAATATTGACTTGTAAACATCTTTCTGCTTTATTTGATTATCTTGTCACCATGTGTCTCCATTTTGAAATGTGTATATAGCTATTTTGAATTATGTTTGTATATAGTCAATGAAGAACTCCTGTTGTCGTGATGCCACTGTAAATACCCGCTGCACAGTAATTCCTCATGTGCTGTCGTTTGACGGCCTGGGTGTACCGAAATAAAGTTTCAAGACTTAAGGCTGGTACTAGGTCCGCATCCCGGTACCAGCTCCCATCAAGACTTAGATGGTAGGTGTAATGCCACTACACCCACTTCTTACTCACCAATCACTAACTCCCTATCCTAGACAGACAGCCCAAATAGTTGGTTTGTGTGCCCAGGATATCGTGCTTGAATCTTAATTGGATATGAGCACGAAAGTAAATTACAATTGAAAATGAACAAAATGTTGTCAGTTGAAAACAAAACAGGCCTTCTTTTTCGTGGACTTGGTCAGTTTAGTAAAACATGCCTCAGTTATTTTAGCCAACCATTGTGCTCTCTCTCTCTCTCTCTCTCTCTCTCTCTCTCTCTCTCTCTCTCTCTCTCTCTCTCTCTCTCTCTCTCTCTCTCTCTCTCTCTCTAATATTTTATTGTCTAAAGGTGTTTGATACTTTAAATGTCTAACATACATGTATACTATTTATTTAGCGTCAAAATATATGAAGTTATGTTTATGTAATTTGGTTACCATCATTATTTCTGTAAATATGTCTAATACTTGATGTTGTGTATTCCGCCAGTAACTCGTGGCTTCATGCTAACCTAAACTGACGACAACCTTATTTGAAATAATTGTTTCTTTTTTGTTTATATCTATTGAACTGATATAATAAAAATTACCTAAGCTCAATTTTATTTACATTTGGGTCATTTTCGAGTGGCTACATTATATAAAAAAGAGTTAAGATGTAAGAAGATTATATTGTTATCTTTAAATAAATGCATATAAAATAAACTATTAAATAAATGCATGTTGGTATGACTGTAAGGTATGATGTCTATGCCTATCTAATATATATATATATATATATATATATATATATATATATATATATATATATATATATATATATATATATATATGCTGCCTTATTTGTAGACAGTTTCAGGAATATTAAAGCTCTGTTGTATTTATAAAATTGTTTATTGAGTTGTATGTAATTACAAACTGTATCACTCACTTTTTCAACAATTTACTTCTTTTTATTATTTGTGAATGAAGATGAATGAGTCGAATGTGTGAGTGAGTAAGTGATTGAGTTAGTTTGGGCGAGGGCACCGAACTAATACTTTACCTCTGCCTTGAACATACAACTCAGATAATTAAAGTGTGTTCTCTTGAATCCTACTTGAATATATTACAAGCCTAAAACTATATTAAAATAAAAGGAAAGTTAAAGTTGTTAACGTCATCACTACAGTGCATTCATTAATTAATCATCGGGTAATGGATGACAAACATTTGGTAATTCTGACAGTTAATCTTCAGAGGAAACCCGCTACATTTTTCCATTAGCAGCAAGACTGGACAGCACATACCACGTCATTTCACATACAAGTGCGCCACGGAGTTTTGATCCTAGGACCCAAGCACCCCAGAAGAGCGTTCTACCGACAAATTTAAATCCAGTTAGGTATTCAGATTTAAGACTGCTATAGCTAGAAAGTTTGTTTGTTTTGTTTAACGACACCACTGGAGCACATTGATTAATTATTGGCTATTGATGTCAAACATTTGGTAATTCTGACTCGTAGTCATCAGAGAAAACCCGCTACAGTTTTCCTAATGCAGCAAAGGATCTATTATATGCCCTGCCTTTGACTAGTTGTGATCCATTGGTTAAAACGAGAAAAACCCCCAGTCAGTTGAATGGATCCACCGATGTGGTTTGATCCTGCGACGCAAGTACCTGAAGCGAGCACTCAACCGACTGAGCTAAATCCCGACCCTAGGTAGTCCGATTTAAGACTGCTATAGCTAGGTGTTGAAGAGTGCATGTATGGTTGTGTTTGTGTGTGAATTGTGTGTATTGATATCTCTCTCACATACCCGTGAAAACAATGGATATACTCGTAAGTACGAACGTGAAGTGAAATAAAAGGAAAGCGATAGTGTATGTTTAACAACACCTAAGCATTGTTTAAGCTGCGGCAAAGATACATACGGTTATGTAAAAAAAAGTTTCATATCCGTTTTCAAACAGAAAGGAAAGCACATACCATGTCATTTGTTATACCTGTCGTGGAGCACTGGTTGGAACGGGATAAAACGCTTTGGGTTCATGTTAGACGAGCGCTCTACCATTAAACTACTACGTGCCTCACGGAAATTTCTTGATTAATAGGTTCTCGCAGGTACCGTAATAACTGCCCTGCTCCATTTTCCGGGTGCGGGTCGTTACCCAGTGGTAACCCTCTCGCTTGATGCGCAGTCGATTTGGGATCGATCCCCGTCATGCCAAAAAAAATTTCGTTCCAGCTAGTGCACCACGACTGATATATCAAAGGCCGTGGTATGTGTTATCCTGTCTGTGGGATTGTGCATATAAAAGATCCCTTGCTACTAATTGAAAAATACATCCAATAGCCGATGATAAATAAATCAATGTGTCGTTAAGCAAAACAAACTTTATTTGCTCCATTTTTTGGCATGAGGATGGGATGTTGCTGAAAGTGCGATAGGTCGATACCCTCTGTAGACTTTTTGTTTGTTAATTGGTTCTGTTTTGTTTTATTCTTTTTAAAACATTTTCTTTGAGGGGCTTTTTGGGGGGGGGGGGGGGTAAGTGAAGTTTTCTTTTGAGGGGGTATTGTTAGGTTGTTGTTTAGTAGACCAAGTTTTTAAAGAACCAAATAACCTTTTTTTTAATATGTGCTGAGATGTTGCTCAACAAAACGATGTCCTTTCATTTCCGTTTGTTTTGTTATATCCGAATAGCAGTTACTAGTGTGTTTTCGTTAGTCAAGGTCACGCAGAGTGGACGAATCATCTTATTGTTGGTAACTAGTGGAGCATAATCGTAGGGCTATTAATCGGATTGCTTTAGTTATTTCCACGATCTCAAAACACTAGCAGTCCCTAGTCTTCTTTATATTCCAGGGGCGGGACGTAGACCAGTGGTAAAGCGCTTGCTTGATGCGCGGTCGGTGTGGGATCGATCCCCGTCGGTTGGTTGGCCCATTGGGATATTTCTTGTTCCAGCCAGTGCACCACGACTGGTATATCAAAGGTCGTGGTATGTGCTAGAACGAGAAGTATCCCAATGGGTTCACCGACGGGGATCGATCTTAGACCGACCGCGCATCAGGCGTACGTTTTACCACTGGGCTACGTGTAGCCCAGAGGTAAAGCACTTGACATTATGTTAATATTACCAAATGTTTGACATCCAATAGCTGATGATTAATAAATCAATGTGCTCTAGTAGTGTCGTTAAACAAACCAAACTAAGTTTTTTCTAAAAGACAATTGCTGCAACAGATTTGTGACGCCAAACTCATAAAACAGAAAATATAATTCCTACATTTGTTACCTTTCAAACACTAAATAGATTTAGTTTAAGTCTGCGGTTGAGTTGCCATACACTTTAATTTAAAATTAACGTTTTGTTTTGTTTAACGACACCACTAGAAATAATTGATTTATTAATCATCGGCTATGTCAAGCATTTGGTCATTTTGACATAATATAGTCTTAGATAGGAAACTCGCTACATTTTTCCATTAGTAGCAAGACATCTTTTATATGCACCATCCCACAGACAGGATATCACATACCACGGCTTAATCACATATTACTTTTAATTTCTTTTATGTTGGTAAGAACAATGTACCTGAGAAAACATAACACGAAAACAGCTGGCTCACTGTGTTTATAGAAAAACATGTTGCAGTTCTTTTATTCGACACAGATAAAGATGTAATTTACAACATAAATATCTCAACCGGCGGTCTTGCAAATAAACTATTAAATCAGTATTAATAAGACCTAACAAATGTATGGAAACCCTTTGTGACCAAATTTTGTACTCCACTAAATAGTAGTATATACGTAATATATTTTTTTTTAATTATACGTAAAACATTTATGAATAGTATCTATACAAAAATCATTTTGCGAATACACGCAATAGGTTGGGTTTTTGTTTCTAGGAAATACACAAATCACTTTGTGAATACACGCAATAGGTTTTTTCTCGGAAATACACCATTCATTCTGCGAATACACACAACACATTGTTTTTTCTCGGAACTACACCAATAATTTTGCGAGTACACGCAATATTTATTTTTTTCGGAAATACTTGAATTACTTTGCGAATACCCTCAACGTTTTTTTTCCCTTGGAAATACACAAATCACTTTGCGAATACACGCAACAGGGTTTTTTTTTGTCGGAAATACACAAATCATTTTGTGAATATACATACATTATTAATGTCTGTAACACAAGGTGTTCCTCTATGGCCTGGGCTACCTATTAGAAAGACACAGATAACTGGGGTGGCCCCATGGGCTGTTCGGCTACCAGTAAAACCATAAGAGGCGCAATGAAAGTGAAGGCCGGCCCTCGTCGGGATCCCCCGTCCCTCGTTCGGCGCGGGGGCGCACCGCCGGCCCGTCTCGTCCCGCACACGTCGGTGAGGCGGAGCAAGAGCGCACGCGTTGGGACCCGAAAGATGGTGAACTATGCCTGAGCAGGACGAAGCCAGAGGAAACTCTGATGGAAGTCCGCAGCGATTCTGACGTGCAAATCGATCGTCAGACTTGGGTATAGGAGCGAAAGACTAATCGAACCATCTAGTATCTGGTTCCCTCCGAAGTTTCCCTCAGGATAGCTGGCACTCGCCGAGACGAAGTTTTTTTTCCGGTAAACCTATTCTCAAACTTTAAATGGGTTAGAAGCCCGGCTCGCTCAACGAAACACGGTGGAGCCGGGCATTGAATTCGAGTGCCAAGTGGGCCACTTTTGGTAAGCAGAACTGGCGCTGTGGGATGAACCAAACGTCCGGTTAAGGCGTCAAACGCTGACGCTGGGATGGATGGGATGGGATGGGAACTTGTTTAACGTGCCCCTATCCAATTAAGGTTCAGGCACGCCCACCGCGGACTTAGCCTCTGACTTCGCCAGTGACTAATTCCGGAGCAGGAGGGGGGGTGGGGGGTTGAGTTTGAGGTGGGCGGAATTTGGAATAAAACCATTTAGTGAAGTCCAGCGAGAGCGCGGACCAAATAGCAGACACCAAGTGATAGCCGTGCTGTGATTGGCTGAATTTCGATTCCTTGTCTACTATGAATAACTGCATCCAAAAACATATCTGGACTCTAAGTTAAGCCAAAAATTGGTTAAGACTGCTCGGCCGAAAAGGTTTTAAGGTGATTTTGAGCAATTGATCGGGCGCCAAAGTAAAATGCGTCAGACTATTTATAAAAAAATAAACATAAGAATTTTGAACTCGATCGAAAATGTTTAAAGTCCAACTAGCCCAAAAAGGAGGTTGTTACCTGTCCTAGTTAAGGTTGGCGCAGCAGAATTCATGGCGAGGTGATGGTCTGTTCAGGCTTGAAGGACGGGAGAGCTGCGTTGAGGAGCTCGAGATTCTTATCCATGACGTCCAGATAAATGCCTCGCAGCATGATCTTCATGATGCGATGGATGGTAGAGTTGGGCATATCTGGGCTCAGAATTCCCTGCCTGAACAGACACTGCTGTGCAGTCATATAAAGATGGTCGATGTTCCCTTCTGTTAATAGCTGTATTTGGTACTTCCCTCTGGTGTTGGGTATTCTTCGTCAGTAGTTTTCCGACCAAGGCCCGGTCAACTGGCGGGGACTGGAGAACTCTCCGAAGATTGACGCCCGGTACTTAGGTTGGAGCTGGTCGCAGACGATCGCCTAGTTAGAGTGGTTGGGTGTTTCCGGTTCGGCCGCCGTTGACACCTTCCTTCTCTTGAGCTCTCGTTGCCCGGCTCCTGCAGCAACAACTTTTGGAGGCGCTGGTGGGCTAGCTGGGGGGTCCGTGATTACCACGTGCCCAGTATCCATCGCAGCTGGTGGGTCCACCGGAGGGGTCGCCACTGTCAGTGGAGCTGACAGCTTTGATCCCCCCTGTTCCGCTCCTGGCGAATGCTTCCGTTGAGTCGCTGGGGGCGGCCGAGCAGAATGAACCGCCCCCGGTGGTTTAGCCACCGGGTTTGGATCACCCTGTATAGCCCCTTTCGATCTCGTTGTCCTCTTCGGAACAGGTGGGACTGCCCCTGGCGGTTGAGCCGCCAAGTTAGGTCCCCCCTGCGAAGTCTTAGTTCGCCACCTCCGGATTCTTCCCTTCACTGTAGGTGTCTTGATGGCTCCGTAACACAAGGTTACCGTGGCATTGTCCCCATTGTGCTCGACGCGATACTTGACCAGCGAGCCAAGTACACGGAGCACAGCCCCCAGGGTGGGGGGTGGGGGGGTGGGGGTGGGGGGGGGAGATCACCACATTCTCGCTAATCAACTTCATCGCTTGAAGGTCAGCTTGGGTATGAAAAGTACAGAATGGCGCTGACGCTCAGTAGACGCATAAAAGGTGTTGGTTGATATAGACAGCAGATCGGTGGCTATGGAAGTCGGAATTCTAATGTTGTTATAGCCAGGATTACAGATACAATTATATTATAGATTTCAGTAACAGAAAATTTCAATATTGACAGCACTCTGTATTCTAAAACAATATTTATTCAAGGACTAACCGAGGACAATAAAATTGTTGGTTTTGTTTAACGACACCACTAGAGCACATTGATTTTATTTATCATGGACTATTGAACGTCACCCATTTGGTAATTGTGACATGTAGTCTTAGACAAGAAAGCCGCTACATTTTTTCCATTAATATCAAAGGATGTTTTATATGAACCATCCCACAGACAGGATATCACATAACACGGCCTTTGTTACACGAGTTGTGCAGAACTGTCTAGAACGCAAAATAGCACAATGAGCCCACCGACAGGGGTTTCTTTTACAGACATTTGCTGCAACAGATTTGTGACGCCATAATCGTAAAATAGAAAACATAATTCCTAAATTAGTTACCTTTTAAACACCAAATAGATTTAGTTTAAGTCTGCGGTTGAGTTGCCATACACTTTAAAGTTAGCGTTAAAGTTTGTTTTGTTTAACGACACCAGTAGAGATAAATCAGTTATTAATCATCAGCTATTGGATGTCAAACATTTGGTCATTTTGACATATAGTCTAAGATACAAAACCCGCTACATTTTTCCATTAGTAGCAAGCGACCTTTATATGCACCATTCCACAGACATGATAGCATATACCACGGCTTTTGATATACCAGTCGTGGTGCATTGTCTGGAACGAGATATAACCTAATGAACCCATCGACAGGGATCGATCCTAGACCGACCGCGTATCAGGCGATCGCTTTACCGTGGGGCTACGTCCTTCCCCCTTTTCTTTTGTCTGTGTCGATCTGCGTCAGTATGCGTCAGTTGGCGACCTTCAACAGATTTTATGGAAACCTAGCTTTAAACATTTACAAATATGTTGTTAAACACACATTACTTTTCATTTCTTTTGTGTTGGTAAGAACAATTCACCTGAGAAAAAATAACACGAACACTGCTGGCTCCCTGTGTCTATAAAAAACATGTTGCAGTTCTTTCTTTCGACACAGATGGCGATGTAATTTACAACATAAATATCTCAACCGGCGGTCTTGTAAATAGACTATTGAATCAGTATTTGTTGACTTAGTCTGATAAGTATATTTCAAATCAATCTTAGTGACTTTCTATATTGTTTTATAAATAAGACCTAACAAATGTATGGAAACCCTTTGTGACCAAATTTTGTACTCCACTAAATAGTAGTATATACGTAATATTTTTTAAATTATACGTAAAACATTTATGAATAGTATCTATACAAAAACCACTTTACGAATATACGCAATAGATTGGGTTTTTGTTTCTGGGAAATACACAAATCACTTTATGAATACACGCAATAGGTTTTTTTCTCGGAAATACACCATTCACTTTGCGAGTACACGCAGTAGTGGGGTTTTTTTAGGGGTTTTTTTTTTGGGGGGTGGGGGGGGGGGGGGGGGTGGGGGTGGGGAGGAATACTTGAATTACTTTGAGAATACCCTCAACAGGTTTTTTTCATTGGAAATACACAAATCACTTTGCAAATACACGCAACAGGGGTTTTTTTTTGTCAGAAATACACGAATCATTTTGTGAATATACATACATTATTAATGTCTGTAACACAAGGTTGAGGCTACCTATTTGAAAGATACAGGTAACTGGCGGTGGCCCCACGGGCTGTTCTGCTACCAGTAAAACCATAAGCATCTCATACTAATGTTGTTATAGCCATGATTACAGATACAACTATATTATAGATTTTAGTAACAGAAAAATGTTAATATTGACAGCACTAGGTGTTCTAAAACAATATTTATTCAAGGACTAACCGAGGTTAATAAAGTTGTTTGTTTTGTTTAACGACACCACTAGAGCACACTGATTTTATTTATCATGGACTATTGAATGTCACCCATTTGGTAATTGTGACATGTAGTCTTAGACAAGAAACCCGCTACATTTTCCCATCAGTATCAAAATATTTTTTTTATGCACCATCCCACAGACAGAATAGCACATATCACGGCCTTTGTTACACGAACTGTCTGAAACGAAAAATAGCCTAATGAGCCCACCGACAGGAATCGATCCTAGACGGACGGCGAGAGCCCGAGACCAATATTAAACACTGCTCTGTCAACATCTTATAGCCATAATCTTATTGATGTTCGGTTTGAGTTAACCGAGGGGTGGTGTTTATGTTCCAGACCACCTAGGGATGTTCCAAAACCGATCCATATTCAAGTCGATTACGAATACTTTCTGAATCGAGCTAACGTCTTGTCATTCGCACAAAAGACCAGTTAGGCTGTTGATTAGCAAAACATTAATTTTTAATTATTTTTGTAAAATATATAATTCTCAGCTTGGCGTATCAATAAACACACAGTCCATAAAAAAAACACCCCCAAAATCAATACACTGCCTTATCCACTAAAAATAATATTGCGAACGTATTCAATTTACGTATATAACTACTAAATCATCTCAAATCATCTCATTTATTATTCTAACTATACTCAAAACAGAGATAGAGGGAGGGAGCGAGAGTGAGAGACAGTGAGAAGGAGACAAATGCAGAGAGAGAGAGAGAGAGAGAGAGAGAGAGAGAGAGAGAGAGAGAGAGAGAGAGAGAGAGAGAGAGAGAGAGAGAGAGAGAGAGATGGTTACATCTAGTTGGCTATCGAGGATCAGCTTTTGCCTTTTGATAATTATATATAGAAATAGAATATTAGGTTACACCGTTATTGAATCGAGCCAAATAACCACGATATCAAAACGTAGTAACCTAAAACATTTTTATTATGCAACCCCTTTCAAGTTATGTTTTTAAATATGTTTCGGTCAAAAGCGGTATAGAAACTATTAGTACTATTATGTAGAAATTACTATCGGACGTCGGATAATAGCAGGTGCCCGAAAGCTTGTAGGGAATGGCATAGCCAGCCAAAACATTTCCAATTTTAAATAAAATACTTAAATTATATTTCAAAATATGTTGCGTCACAATTTTTGTACCTTTTTTCTGTGAAGATAAACTCAAGTTTATGTGTAACGTGAAGACGATCTACACCAGTGGCTGCTAGTGACTGTGTTTGCTATATTTATTTATGAAGTTCAACCATTATTGTTGTATATGGATGTTTGAAAAATGAAGAAACGACCTACCTGAAAATTGAGCAAACATCCGCCGTGCGCACAACTCATTTCCTAGTAACCTGATAACTCACAGCAACGCCAAGGTTATCATACTAGCAACGGAGGTGTTATCAAGCAGTGACATAATAACACTTCGAATGATCATGTAGGGGTTATCAGGTCACAGGAAGCATGGTTGCATGATAAATTGTATATATCAGAGTCTGGTTATGAAATACAGATTACCTAAATAAAACTCACAAGGATCCTTTAGTTGGTTTTGTCGTGAACAGAAAGTCCATGCTTTATGGTATACCGGGACAGCAACAAATAGCATCATCATTGTCGTAGACGTCGTCATTGTCATTATCATCAACATAACAGTCGTCATCATCATCATCATCATCATCATCACTACCACCACCACCACCACAGAACTGGTGGTGATAAATATACATTTCAATCATCTGGTTTCTTTTTTGATAGAGTATATTTTATTTTAATATAGACGGCAAAACTATCTCCGTAAAGAATAAATAAATAACGTTTATCAATTATTTTATTTTGTTTCTAAACTTAAAAAAGAATCATAAATGAATCTTGTTCCTGACGTCACAGGTTATAGTCATAAGAGGAAAGGTTTGTAACAGATGGTCTCAGATCCACTTGTAAATCAGGTCATTGTGGATGCCATCTTTCAAACCGGTGCATCATGAACTGCTTTCAAAAGGTAATTTCAAAAATAAATATTTTTAGCAAATATAACAAACATTCATTTGTGACAAGCAAATCTCTCTAGTTTTCTCTCTATTTATTAGTTCTCACAAGAAAGACAATGCTATGTTTTCTGTCATTGTTAGATGTTTCAGACTAATATAATATTTTTGACCACTATAATTATATACTATAGTCAATCCCACAGGGAACCCATTTTTTCATAACTATGGAATTTACTACAAGTTATTTATTTCTGAGCCGATTGTCTTCTAAGTTACACACAAAATTAGTTTCTTTTTTGTTAGTTCCACAACACTTTTACGTTTCTTCTCACGTCAAACCAAACCAAAATTAAATATAAAAAGGACATGTATATCTTATCGTTCTGACATCTGTTTAGTTCCTAAAATATATTTTGAGATAAAATTCAGTTTGGGTTACTACAAAAAGTTAATATTATTATACAGAAACTGATATTCTAAAGAATAAAATATATTATGCCATTTTAATAGTTAAACTAGATATGCTAGTTGGTAATGTGTTATAAAGCCAGTTTAAAGAAAAAACCCAGAAACCCACCAGTTGTTCTGTTAATTTACAATTTTTCAGTTTCTAGATGATTCCAGAATGCCAATAGCACATTACAGTATTCAAATAATGGACTGATATAAACAAATTATAAAACGAAAAACGAAAATCTGAAAAATATAAACATTTTGTAAAACAGATTTGTATTACAAAATCATATTCTAGTGTGGAAATGAATAGGAAATTCGATAATTTTTTAGACCAATTGTCACGGTACATGCTCTTAATTTGTTTCGCCTGTGGCGATTTTAATTGTGTTAGGGTGCCGTGTGCAGTTTATTGCCCGTAGCCCCGGTGGACAACTTGTTACGTAATACTTCTCGCGCGATTCTTGCGTTCAATATGCACTTAGCCCCGCTGTGGAGGCCATGTGGCGAGTAGTTACGTAATACCCCTGCGAGTGCGGTTTCGACGACCGTGATTTTGGCGACGATGGCGTCAGTAGTCTGACGATCAGAGAGAAATAATAACTACGCGAGTAGAGATGAATATGAGATGATACGTGAGGTGCCGCCTTGTTCCCCCAGGCCAATTCTGATTTTGGAATAAATAGCTAGGATTTAGAGATATCGAGGAGAACGAATTGAGGACGGCTCCTGGGAACGTTAGTCCGTTTGGACTTTGGTAAATATCATTTCTGCTCTGTGTATAACCTTGATGTGATTGATGTGACTTAAATATTTTAATACTGTATTATACCAATATTCTTTAGACAGTGTCTTCGGTCATCTGACGAAGTAAATCGTAGACTTATTGTTCTAACATTATATGAGTATTTGGTAATGTAAAGCTTAGCCAGTCATCCTAGAAGACCCTGGGTACACTGTAGGTTATTGTCTTTATTGTGATAAGTATTAATTCTGTGTTACAAGATCACTAAGGAGTAGTTAGGGTTAATTAAAAATTAATCCGTTAGGAATAGAGCTGTAATTCCTTTATTAATTAAGTTCCCCAAGAAGCGTTCTAAATTATCACACGTTACTGAACGAGTAGTAAGGGTTAATTATAAATTAACCAGTTAGGAATGGTGTTGTAATTCCTTTATTAATTAACTTCTCCTGTAAGCGTTTCTCAATTATCACACGTGCGGGTGTGGTGTAACGGTGAAGTGATTCGCATATTGTGTAACTAGACACCCAGAGATTAACTAATTAAGTGATCAGTTCTGGGTTGTTATTATTGTTGTTATTAATTTACTACTACGGCTGTACATTTGTCAGCGTAGATTAATACAGATTCCAAAGTGTATTGTGTTTTTGTTGTGTTTTCTAGAGAACTAACGTGCTATATTATATATACTTTATATAAGATCGTATCTCTGATCATACCTAGAGACGAGCCATACTAGGTTTAACAGCCTGTTACAGAGAGATCTAATAGATATACAGTTAGGAGAGAGATTTTGATAATCGTGTTTTATTCGGTTACGGGAATTATAGAATCCCCGTGACAGGAGTAGAAAATTGGGGCGCTCGTCCCGGATCTGAAACGGGACATGCATATTTAAAAAAGTATTGTTTGTAAATGGGGGCTTTATAAATTAATTTTTACAAATTTAACAGAAGTAGCACGTTGTTCACTAGAAAATTAATTAATAATAAGTGTGTCATATCTAAACATGGATAAGAATTTGCTGGATAGGCCTACGCTCAGTGTAGTGGAGATTAAGCGAGCACGTAAGGCCGAGTTAGTTGAAATCGCGGGTGAGCGAGAAATTGATTTAACATCAGCTAAAACCTTAGGTGATATAAAGACAATTATTATCCAGGAAGTTTTTGGTGATAGGCCTGTTATGGAAGACAGTGAGATTGTTCCAGAGATAGAGATAAATGAGTTAAGTGTGGAACAACAATTAGCTTTTAAAAAGCTTGAGTACGAAAGAGAAGAGAAAGAGAGAGAAAGAGAAGAACGTGCATTAGATAGAGAGAGAGATAGAGAAGATAGAGAGAGAGATAGAGAGAGAGAGAGAGAAAGAGAAGAGAGAGATAGAGAAGATAGACATAGAGATAGAGAGAAAGAAGATAGGGATAGAGAAGATAGAGAGAGGGATAGAGAGAGAGAGTGAGAAAGAGAAGAGAGGGATAGAGAAGATAGACATAGGGATAGAGAATTCCAGTTAGAAAAATTAAAAGTGGAACATGAGTTAAAGTTGAATACTGAAGAAGTTAGACGTGAGGCAGGAAATGGTTTTAACATGTCGGAGGCTTATAGATCAGTGCCTGTATTTGACGATCAAGAGATAGATATGTTCTTCCAACTTTTTGAACGGGCCGCTAAGCAGCTAAATTGGCCGGAGTCTAAGTGGACATTGTTAGCCGTGTCTAAGTTTAAGGGGAAGGCTAGTATAGCTTATAATTCAATGAGTGATGAGCGAGCAAGTCAGTACGACTTAGTTAAGGCTGCGGTGTTGAGGGCTTATGAATTACGACCTGAGGATTATCGTTTACGGTATAGCGAGTTGAGAAAAACGCAGGGTCAGTCTTATAGTGAGTTTGTGGCTAAGAAGGCAGGGATGTTTGATAAATGGGTTGTTTCTCATCAGGTAGAGTCATATACCGAGTTACGGGAGTTGTTGATCTTACAGGACATTAAAAATGGATTACCAGTTAGCTTACGTATTCATTTAGAGGATCGTGATGTCAAAAAGATAGAGGAGGCAGGCATAGTGGCAGATGATTACGTGTTAATACACAAAGCTCAGGCAGTACCGGGTAGCTCTTTACAACAGGGTGATAAGAAGAAATTTCAGCCAGGTTTTTCCCGGGAAAGTAACTATCGGGGAGAGTCATCTAGTTGGTCAGCTAGTCAGGCAAGGAATGTACCTGGTGGGCAAAGTAAGGATAGGCCTGCATTATCAGCCAATGCACGAACTTTTCGTCCACATTGCAGTTACTGTAAAAAGGATAACCATCTTATCGGGGATTGTTTTAAAAGGAAACGCGATAATGCGCAAGTGGTCGGTTTAGTGAGGTCAGCTCCGTTAGCGAGAGAGTTAATGGTTAGTCCCATGGAAGAGAAAGTAAACCCGTATGTGTCCACTGGTATGGTTTGTGATGTGAAACAAGAGTTGTGTCCTAAGGCAATATCAATCTATAGAGATACCGGGTGTAGTCAGAGTCTGATAACGCAAGAGTGTTTAGCTGGTATTGAAAATTCAGACATAGGACGTAGTTTGGCTTTAAGCTCAGTTACTGGAGAAAAAATGGTTGTCCGGTTACATAAGGTTTTCTTGTGTTCGAAGTTTGTGACGGGACCAGTCGTTATGGGTGTTGTGAAGGACTTGCCTGTTGAAAACATAGGAGTTTTGTTGGGAAATGATTTGACTAGTCAGTGTTGTCAGCCGAAATGTGACCAACTGTTAATTAAAGACAGCACGTTACCAATCGAAGAGTGTGAGGTTGATGAGATTAAATATCCTGCGTGTGTAATGACTAGGGATATGACCAGTAGGTTATCACGGGATCTAGAGGATATTTGTGATTTGTCTGATACGTGTGTGAGCCATGAAAGTGGAGTGGATGAGGTTGTCAGTACAATGGTAGATAAGTCAACTGACAAAGTAAATGTGGTAGAACATGTTGATCTCCCGCAGAAGGGAATTGAACCAGTTGTGTTTGATAGAGGGGACTTGCCTTGTATTAGACAAGAGTTAGTACTAGAGCAGGGGGCTGATCCAATTTTGTTGGCAGCTCGCACTACCTTGTTAACTGTGGACAAGGGAGCATTAATAAATAAGAGAGTTAGAAATCGGAGGTTGCCGGCGACCGAACTAGCTAGGACGCAACTGAGCCATGCTCAGAGCAAAATAAAATCAGTGTTTGATAGGAAGGCTAAGAGTCGGGAATTTAAACCAGGGGATAAGGTGCTGCTGTACCTTCCCATTAAACGGGGTTCTGTGCAGAACAGGTATTTCGGGCCCTATGTTGTGCACAAACGAGTTAATGAGACAGGGTATGTCATAAACACTCCTGATAGGGTTAGGAAACGTAGGTATTGTCACATCAATTTGCTAAAAGGTTATTTTGACAGACTGCCGATAGTTCCAGAGAGACCGGTCCAAATTGAGAGACACTCAATTTCCTGTGATGACGTCAAGACTGCAGAGGTCAAGTTGGCCAACGGCCAGATTCTAGCAGACTTGAGCCCCCAGCGAGCAAAGTTGACTACGTCGAAACAAGACAATGTTTCCTTTTGCCAGAACCTTCCAACGGTTACCAATACCTTAAGCCAAGATGTGCGCTTGGAACCCAACGCTACACAGATTCGACAGCATGCCTATCGGAGAAAACCTGGAAAACGTGCGACGCTGAAAAGGAAGAACACGAAGTTCCATTGGTCAGGTGAAGGCGAGAAGTCATTCAACCGTCTCAAGCAGAGGCGCTACTCGTCTCCCGTGATGGCAGCACCAGACTACCGAGTGCCGTTCAAGCTAGCTGTGGGTGCCAGTGACGTGGGTGCTGGAGCTGTGCTGTTCCCAGAAGATGAAGACGGACTGGACCATCCTACTGAAAGCCTCCAACCAGAGAGTTTTGAGATGGAGTCTTCGTCTGCAGGAATTCCCAATTACCATTGGACATATCAAGGGCACATCCAGTGTAATCGCTGATGCCCTGTCCCGAAGTTGAACGTTATTTCTGTTTTGTTTATATATATTTTTGTATACCAGGGACTCAGAGACTCAGTGTGATTACTGGTAGTCACCATATTATTACATGTGTTATAAATGCCCGTATGCGTCGGTTAACGCACCTTTTTGTTTTAATGTAGTATATTTCCCTATTCCTAGAGTAGAGGAAATATCCTTTTTGAGGTGGGGGTGTGTCACGGTACATGCTCTTAATTTGTTTCGCCTGTGGCGATTTTAATTGTGTTAGGGTGCCGTGTGCAGTTTATTGCCCGTAGCCCAGGTGGACAACTTGTTACGTAATACTTCTCGCGCGATTCTTGCGTTCAATATGCACTTAGCCCCGCTGTGGAGGCCATGTGGCGAGTAGTTACGTAATACCCCTGCGAGTGCGGTTTCGACGACCGTGATTTTGGCGACGATGGCGTCAGTAGTCTGACGATCAGAGAGAAATAATAACTACGCGAGTAGAGATGAATATGAGATGATACGTGAGGTGCCGCCTTGTTTCACCCAGGCCAATTCTGATTTTGGAATAAATAGCTAGGATTTAGAGATATCGAGGAGAACGAATTGAGGACGGCTCCTGGGAACGTTAGTCCGTTTGGACTTTGGTAAATATCATTTCTGCTCTGTGTATAACCTTGATGTGATTGATGTGACTTAAATATTTTAATACTGTATTATACCAATATTCTTTAGACAGTGTCTTCGGTCATCTGACGAAGTAAATCGTAGACTTATTGTTCTAACATTATATGAGTATTTGGTAATGTAAAGCTTAGCCAGTCATCCTAGAAGACCCTGGGTACACTGTAGGTTATTGTCTTTATTGTGATAAGTATTAATTCTGTGTTACAAGATCACTAAGGAGTAGTTAGGGTTAATTAAAAATTAATCCGTTAGGAATAGAGCTGTAATTCCTTTATTAATTAAGTTCCCCAAGAAGCGTTCTAAATTATCACACGTTACTGAACGAGTAGTAAGGGTTAATTATAAATTAACCAGTTAGGAATGGTGTTGTAATTCCTTTATTAATTAACTTCTCCTGTAAGCGTTTCTCAATTATCACACGTGCGGGTGTGGTGTAACGGTGAAGTGATTCGCATATTGTGTAACTAGACACCCAGAGATTAACTAATTAAGTGATCAGTTCTGGGTTGTTATTATTGTTGTTATTAATTTACTACTACGGCTGTACATTTGTCAGCGTAGATTAATACAGATTCCAAAGTGTATTGTGTTTTTGTTGTGTTTTCTAGAGAACTAACGTGCTATATTATATATACTTTATATAAGATCGTATCTCTGATCATACCTAGAGACGAGCCATACTAGGTTTAACAGCCTGTTACAGAGAGATCTAATAGATATACAGTTAGGAGAGAGATTTTGATAATCGTGTTTTATTCGGTTACGGGAATTATAGAATCCCCGTGACACCAATGTATTTAAAAATCACACCATTTTAACAGTTAAAATGAATCTGCACCATCACAACTAAATAGTTCATCTGTTAAAATTGGGGGCGGGATTTAGCTCAGTCAGCTGAATGCTCGCTTGAAGTTCTTGCGTAGCAGGATCGAACAACCTTTTTCTCGTTCCATCCAGTGCACCATAACTGGTCAAAGGCCGTGTGTGTGCTTCCTGTCTGTGGGAAGGTCATGGGCGTATGGGGACTCTTTGATTTAGGGGGGCTGGAGGGGTTGATTTGCCTGAAATTTTACCCAGATAAAAACTGCCCGAATTTCCCCCACTGCTTTCCCACTGTTTTGCCCGAATTTGGGGGGGGGGGGGGGGGGCAATTGACGCCCATGGGGAAGGTGGATATAAAAGATCCCTTGCTACATTAGGAAAAATGTAACGAATTTCCTCCGATTATTACGTGTTAGAATTACCAAATGTTTGACGTCCAATTAATCAATGTGCTAGAGTCAGATGTACTGGTTTAGTGAAAAAGACACTACATAGAAAATAACTGGTTACAGTCTTACGTTATCGACTTTATCCTTTGGACCTGAGCAGGATAAAACTGATAATATGTTAAGACAGTAACCAGTTATTTTATTATCCTGCAATCCACATCAAACGAAACATTTATGAAATGAACCCTTACGGAGTGATCTTGACGCTAAGATCGCTTCGCAAAACGCGGCTATAAAAATCCGCAAGAAACGCATGGGGTTGTCATAAAAACGGAGTCGGATGACGTGTGACGGACACTCACGGACATGAGTTTAGCTCGAGAGTGGGTTTTTTTGCGTGTGACAGATGAGGGATGACGGACGCGAAAATCGTACAGCCTATACTAACTCCTTTGTGAATGTGAGCACGGCAATAAATTTAAAATGAAAGAAAATTAAGTTACCGTTTGTCGTTTTCATTAGACCTTTTAATGTTAGCCTAAGACTACCAAAAGTCATGACGGAGTTGGCCAACTCGCTGATTTCTCGACATCTACGACTGTCCAATTGCTAGTCCGAATACAATTTCTACGACAGGGGCTGCTAACTCGAAGCAGTGGTAAATAGTTTGCTGTTGCGTGTTCGCCACGACAGCACTTCGACAGTCGTTGGAAACGTTTAGTAGTTTAACCCGAAACACACGTAGCTTTGGCGTAAAGCATCGGTAAAGCTACAGGAACACGACTGGAGCTCAAACGACCTATACACTTACAAGGGGATTCCCTTGTTGCCACCAATGAGATCCATAGAATATGTTTGTAACACGTACTGACAACAAACGGGTGGATGTAGTTCAGTGGTAGAGTGCTCGCTTGACATGCGATGGGTCGACGCAGAGTCAATCGCCCTCGGAGTACTTGAATGTTTCCTTTCCCAATTAGTGTCCACGACTGATATTTCAAAGACTGTGGTATATACTGTCCTATCTATAAAAAGCACGTGCTTATGTTTCAATAGAGTAGCCTGTGTGGCAGCAGCGACTCAGCGGGCCCCCCTCTCTCTCCCTTCCTCCACCTCTCGCACCCGTAAGTGTCGATATAAACATCAAATAGTAGTAGGTTATCAAATATTCTGAGGTGTCGTTAAATAAATTACAAATTACGTAATTAACATAAGACTGTAATTATAGATGCAGAAACATACAGCAATTGCGATCAATGCATTTGTTTTATAAGATCGCATCTTGTAACATCGTACACAGTTCAGTAATGCTTGGCCTATAGTTAACATTAGGGTTAGCAGACCAACATTCACAACAGAAATTATCCTTCCGGACATGAAGGCCCTTTTTAAGGGCCATTACAAACAGTCCTTATAAGGACTTTCAACGAGACTGACATAGGGTGCCTCCCACCAATCTACAGTGCCCTTCTTAGGACACACTCAAAACGGTTCCCCAACAGCTGATACCTTCTAAGGACTAAAATATGGCATCTATGGGAGTGCAACCACCCATGAAGGCACAGTTCCAGCAACGAGCTAGCATTCAACCAACTAAGTCAAAACAAAACTCGCTCCATTTCAAGTTTGGTGAACCGTTCTAAATTATGCGTTTAAATTACCTTCACAAAATTACGCAACAGTTTATATTTCACTATGATCCCACGGGACATTTGCAAATTCAATAGCACCAAAAGCACCACTCTTCCCCATCCAGGTCGGGCTGCTTGTGCTCCCTTGCACATGCCAGCGCATGCGATTCCCTCTCCCACCCACCCCAATCCTTTCCTGCCCTGGAGAGGAACCAGCGAGAGCCGAAACCTGCGCCCATGACAAGCGTGTGCTACAACAGGTTTTTCTGAATGTGCATGTTAAATCCTATTACCTAACCTCATTAGCGTTAGAATCATTCCACCCTTCGCCTCTTTAATCACACAAACTAATATTACCTCTATGCTACGACTGGTCTGGGGTAGAACTCAATTTTGTCGTAAATCTGGAAATTTACGCCTGTCCTAGGTGAGGATTAAAATTAAGAGTGGTTCGTGTTACACACCTAACCTTTTAGTATTGCTTTCCGACTACCGTAAGTTTAATAGGCCCTTCCGACTGCTTCGAGTTACAAACCCCAGATTAGTTGTTAATCTGAGCACACCAATCGTAAGTTGTGAGTTGGGAATTACAACGCAACTGTCGATTTGGTCAACTCTGTTGTAATATAGTCTGACCCTAGCCTGTTAAATTAAAGTACTATTAAAAAATTCCCAACGTTTTAACAGATAAATGTCATTAAAATATTCCTTTCCTTCAATTTCTGCTGATAAGAAACCTGTTTCCTTATTTTATAAACAAATACAATCTGCTGGTGTTCCTATATATACGCACGTAAACACGCTAATTATTTTATATAATTGTTTTTTAATTTTTAGATTGTGTGCATCTTCGTAGCAATACTACCTGGCGGAGGTGAGTGAACCGAATTATATAAAATATGTACAAGTCTAATTTCGTTTGCTCTTTTTCATTTTAAAAAATATTGATTTGCGATTAATAATAATCAAGTGATTTCAGTACAAATGTACATTCCCAGTCGTGAATATAAATTGCGTTAAATCCGCTAACCCTATTCCTGAATAATGTAAAATAATATCGGCTATTACAGCTTTTTTACCATTAACGTAGTGGTGCTATTTTCTGCATAAATTATCTCTTGGTTTTTCAAATTCAGTGTGTTTCTGGTCGTCCTGGTAGTAGCTTAAAATTAATTTTACTCGTACAACCAAAAACGTACGTACCTGAAAAACTAAGGTCTTCGGCTTGAAAGGTATAACACTTTGATAAATCATATATGTTATTATAACAACCGAATCATATAAGTAACAATACATGTATATATAATTTACAACTACAACTGTTTATAGCTATAATGATGAACCAAACGATGTTTTAACCAATGAATGAATGAATGAATGAAAGAATGTTTAACGACACCCCAGTACGAAAAATACATCGGCTATTGGGTGTCAAACTATGGTAACGCAAACAAATAAGGTGATGATCAACATCAATATAAAAATTCAAGATTCAAATAAAAACAGTGTAAACAACTGTGTAAAAATACAAATATCACAGACTTTTACTAAAAATTTCAATTTGTGCTGTATTGGCCATTCTCAAAGAGAATGTTACACCCCTGCACCGCGGTGAGGTTACAGCACGCGCAGGGAATGTTTTAACCAATTCGGTTTGGAATTTAAAAATTCTTTTTGCATTGTATTAATACATATAGTATTCCATTGACAATACGGCAGTTTGGTATATCTAAAGTTAGCATTTATAACATTAGGGTAGACGGTACTTTTAACGATAGGGTGTTCATATATATTTGTCTACCTGTGGACACAGTGACGCATGTTTTGCTCAAGCTTGACGTGTCACGTCATAGCTTCATCAAATATTGTTTCTTTTCTTACAAATCATATTTAGACAGTATTTCTGTTGGAAAATGTAGAACTGCTTTAACGAGACTGCGCAGTGCTGTTCATAGATTATTAATTGAAACGGGAAGATGGGCAAAACCTAACCCGATTGCACTGAAATATCGTAACTGTGTTACTTGTAATTTAATAGAAGATGAATTCCATTTTATACTTGTTTGTCCTATGTACAAATCTATCAGACATTACATACCAAAATATTATAAAAATAACCCTAGTATATATAAATTTATAGAACTGTTAAATAACAACAATGAAAGAATAGTAAGACGGTTAGCTTTGTATTGTTTTAAAGCCTTTGAAAAAAGAAACATAATTTTGTACAATTAAGTTTTCCCTGCATGTGTCTATGAATGCATAAGTAGAAAGTTTGTTATATATATTATGTGTATCTATAATTATATTATGTGTATCTATAATTTTGCATTTATTTATTTTATAAACATCATATATTACTCATGCGCGCCATTGTCACTAATGTAATCGAATTATGTATTTTACGTTATAAAAGTTGTATACTAACATTATATATCTGTATATATTCATATAGCATGTGTTCAAGGGCCATTAGGCCTAATGCCAATAAAGTTATGTTATGTTAGCTTCATCAGCAGTCTAATAATAGTTGTAGTCGCCGATATTTTTATTGTTAATTTTGTAATTAGGAGAGGGCCTTGTAAGTTAGATAACTTGTGCCTGATCCGTTTGTATGTTATATGCAATAAAATATGGTTAAATCAATAAATGTAATTTGTAACACAAAAATATTTTGAAAGCCCCAAACTTCCACCAACTGAACAAAAAGTGATTTAGACAACTTGCTATTTTACTTTCAGCTTTTACATCGGGTTACGCCGGACAAGAATTTCTCATCCCATATAGGAAAACCACCAGCTCCTTCTTTGTTCGTGTCTCAGCGGACCAACCTGCCAGTGTAACATTCTGGAATAATTTTAAAGGAACATACATGACGTATTCCATGTCTGATAGAACATCGTTTCAGGAATATTTCGGAATCAACACCTTCGCAAATTTCAACAACTTAGCCAGTAATCAAACGTCACTATACATTGTGTCGTCATCTCCAATCAATGTGTATGTTTTTAACCGCGCAATATACTCCTCCGATGGGTTCCATGTGATTCCAGTTAAGGCATTATCTATGGAATACATAGCTGCTTCGTACGCTTTGCGCTACTTCAATTCGTTGATAGTGATTTCAGCTATACATAATGCTACAACGATTGAAATCCGGTCCAAAGTCGTAACAGATGGTAAGTGTAGAAACGACATGTTCAGTGGCCATGAAGGGATTTATACAATGAATCGTTTTGAGGTTGCTGAAATCGCCTGCTCTACTGATTTAACGGGGACAGTTATCACCAGCGATAAACCGATCGCGGTGGTTTCTGGTCACACGACTACAAGCAGCGAAGAGACGTATACAAAGCTTGACGAGATGCTGCCACCTACAGAAGCTTTTGGTAACAAGTTTGTCTTGCATGACCTAAAAGGGGCAAGACCTCTTGATGCAGATTATCGCGTCATTGCCAAAGACAACGGTACAAATATTCATGGTGGCAATGGACTGATCAAGACTATAGATAGAGGCGATTACGTCGAAATCCGTGTTACTGATCCTCTGTGTATAACTACTAGCAGACCAGTCCTGGTAGTTATGATCGCTGTATTTAAACATGGCGATCCCGTTTTCGTTTCCATTGTGCCGTCTACAAGTCAGTACAGCAGCAAGATGAACTATCCGTTTGACTACCCATTAGAATACCATATTGCCATATCAGTACGCAAAAATGATATATGGAAATTAGGTTTAATCGCCAACTCTGAACATTTTGTTGAGGTTGATTCTTGTGACTATGCAGTTGCTGCATTGAAACATACGTCAGGTGTTCCGACTTTAATTGGTGCCGAAAGTGTTTCTGTTGGAATCTTTATGTATGGGCTGGTATACAAGGAAATACATTATTATTTTTCATATGTAACATCTGTGACCGGTTTCGGAATCCATTTGGGAATGGAACTTGGTGAGTTTTTGTCTCTTTGCTAAACAATAATTGATCAAATATTTTATATCATGACATATGTGCTTATGTCAGCGAGATTGAACCTTAACTGAAGGCGTCATTTCATTATTTAACATTTAGGAAGTTGGTGCGTATTCCCCCAAATTAAGATCTTTTAGCGTAGATTAAATCGATATAGAAAATTAAGACTACTCGTTTGTAATGGAAAACTGCACACGAGAAAGGTTCATCTAATACATGGAACATTACAATTTGGCTGATGTCATTTGTTTGTTTTTAGATAGGCTTTTGACACAACACACACAAAGGCGTTAGTTATAAAGTCGTTGAGCGCATATTGGGCCTGAACATATGGCAATGAGATACACACACACACACACACACGCGCACACACACACACACACACGCAGATACATACATACATACAGAGAGGGAGAGAGGGAGAATGAGAGAGAGAGAGAGAGAGAGAGAGAGAGAGAGAGAGAGAGAGAGAGAGAGAGAGAGAGAGAGAGAGAGAGAGAGAGAGAGAGAGAGATGGCAACTATAATATGGCAAACAATGTTAACTAATTACACTGGTATACATTATTCTAGACACTGATGACTGCGTGAATAACTCCTGTCACAACGACGCTAGCTGTCTGGACGGTGTCTACACTTACAGCTGTAACTGCAGTGACAACTTTACCGGACGGTTCTGTGAGACACGTAAGTTAACTTTAACAGGTTTAATGTTTTCATTAATTTTTATTTAATTTATATTCGTCCAGTTATGATTAAAATACATATATGCCTGTTACGGCGGATTTTATTTTGTAATAAATGACCCATTTTGAAAACTGTTCCTATTTTTAAATATTTACCAATTTAAATACATTTATACACTTAATTTAGGTTGGATTTTTAAATGAATAAATGCATGAAAACAACTGTCATTTTGGTAACAAATGTAAATGAATGAGGCTATTGTTCAAATCGAAAAACAAATGGAATAAAATGTGTACAATATTTTGTCAAATATTTCTCTGTACATCAATATACGCATCCAGACCTCATATTTCTTATAGCTGTACAAAATGTTTTTGGCCCCTGTATTGGTGCGCTCTTTTGAAAGTAACAGTCCTACATAAGGAGTGGAAACCATGTATTGTGCTGAACACCATCACTCCGATAAAAAAAAAGCACCTAACCGTAATTCGTGGCAGTATACCATCTTGTGCATATACGATATTAAGCCAACTAATGGGAGATGCACAATCGCCATATAAAACCCAGTTATTATTACATACTATTGTCTAGATGTTATTACTGTTGAGTGGACAATAGATTAACGTATATTAATAAAAAAAATTATCTTGAGAACAATTCTTAGTCAAAAGTCACTTTCACCTGATACTTGCATAAATATATTCATAATTATATAATTGTCATATGCCACAATACATTATAAATAAGCGTCTACAAGAATTATGAAAAATACCACTGAATAAATTTGTTACATCCACATATGTTACCCCTTTTTCTTACACACTCGTTGGTGAACATCATTCTTAATATTTTTGATAACACATACTTGTTTACACATGTACGTGTGTTAACAATTTCAAGCATACGACTGGCTGCTCCTAGGTGATGACTAGGTCACCAGTGCCATATATCCAATGAAAAAACAGCACGATGGAAATCGATTACACTGTGACGTATAGTTAACCTGACAATCACTTGTCTGTGACGCGTAAGTTAGCTACATGTGCAAGGGCTGTAAATAACTTTTAGTCTAAAAAGACGTTAAAATTAGCTTAAAACCTGGTTTTTGAGGATATATAACAAATAGAATAATACATTCATGTTCGTTAGATACCATTTATCTTACAACTTGTTGTTTAAAAATGTATCAAACTCGCTTTCGCTCGTTAAATACGTTTTAAAAAACTCGTTTTAAGATAAATGGTATTTAATGATCACTCATGTATTATTCTCTGTTTATCGGCAGCATGTAAGACAAATAAAAAGAAACTGATAAAGAAGGAAACAACACACCCCCCCCCCCCCCCCCAAAAAAAAAAAAAAAAAAAAAATCCATTTCCGTACATTCATGTGTTTTTGGTCATCCTGGTGTTTTCAATATCATATTCTCATATTTTTAAAAACGCACGTGCGTCTGAGAGGTAACAGTTATGGAGTCGAGTTTTAGAGGGTATTTCACCATTTCAAAGTTACAGACTCTTGTTTCACTCAATTGTAATTTGATCCAAATGTGTTACAGGTTTGTAGATTAACTAAACTTAGTGTTAATTTTCATGAGCTGAAACTAGGGTCTGTCCCTTTAAGGGCCATTATTCTACCGTTTTCTATTCTTCTACCGTTCTATAACTTCAGAACACACGGTCGAGCTATACCTTTTAACAAATAGTTGTAATAAATGGAAGGTTTGTTATTAACTGGTGTACCAAAGGATTATCAAGCGTTTGTTTTTGATGAATCATAAACCAGCAGCTTTTTAATACAAATTTCCAAAACTTATTATAAATGTTTTTATTTGAATATAATAATCTACATACTTAGTCATATTTTCTGTCGTTACACTACAACCTATAACATATTTATCCATTTCGAGTTTAATATTAGAAGTCTTCTTAATTAAATAGCTTTTAACGCATTTGTAAACGTTTTAATGTTTAGTATTTTGATGCCTCCATTTACATAGTCTTGCATTAGCACCTCTCTCTTGACCAGTCCCCAGACTCGGAACTTTAATAAAAGTCTTTTCCATTCAAATATATAATAATGTATGTAAAATCTGGATATTTTGCTAGCATATTATCTGGACATTACATCTTTCTAATCACGGGTTGAGGGTAACTTCAGTTTTACTAGGTGATCAGAAGGAAGGAAGGAAATGTTTTATTTAACAATGCACTCAACACATTTTATTTACGGTCATATGGCGTCAGACATATGGTTAATGGCCACACAGATATTGAGAGAGGAAATCCGCTGTCGTCACTTCATGGGCTACTCTTTCGATTAGCAGCAAGCACCATCCCACAGACAGGATAACACATACCACAGCCTTTGATATACCAGTCGTGGTACACTGGCTGGAGCGAAAAATAGCCCAATGGGCCCACCGACGGGGATCGATCCCAGACCGACCGCGCATCACGCGAACACTTTACCACTGGGCTACGTCCCACTCCACACGGTGATCAGTGCAGAATGTTTAAATACATTTCAGCGGTTTATTATAAGTATAATTACAACTCATTATTTGAAGAAATGTATCTAATGATTTTGAAACATTGTTTTGGGTAGAATATGTATTAACATTGCACCTTTTCTTCCTTTTTAAGCTCTGGGGGTTGATCCATCTCTCGGTGCCACAAGGGTTTCGAACACAACAGTTAAACAAAGCAGTTCCAGCATCATCGATAATGGAAATATCAACTCTACAAGCACGGATGAGTACGCTGACTTGACTTCCAATCACGAAATAGCGTCTATGTCATTTACTGAGCAAATGGATTCAACATTTATGTCCAGCGTTATGACGTTGATAGAAACAACTACAGACATAACTCTTACCTCCACACGTATCATCCACACTTCCAATTATGAGCAAACGCATGCAACATTAATTTCTATACCAGATAGTGTTATTAGTATTATTACTGACTTAACACAGCATTTGGAATCGAGTCTTGTACTAGAAACTCGAGAAATGAACTATGAACAACACATTTCAGCTGCATTGTCTACTATTCAACCTCTCCACTCTGAACAAGGAATTTTATTTACATCGTCTACTGTTTCAACTCTCCACTCTGAACAAGAAACTTTAATTATGTCCTCTAGTGTCTCACCTCTCCAGTCTGAACAAGGCACTTTAATTACACCGTCTATTGTCTTGTCGTCTACCATCTCACCTCTCCACTCTGAACAAGGAACTTTAATTGCATCGTCTATTGTCTTGCCTCTCCACTCTGAACAAGGAACTTTAATTATGTCCTCTAGTGTCTCACGTCTACACTATGGACAAGACACTTTAATTACATCGGCTATTGTCTTATCTCTCCACTCTGAACAAGAAATGTTACTTACATTGTCTACTGTCTCACCTCTCCATTCTGAACAAGGAACTTTAATTACAACGTCTACTGCCTTGCCTCTCCACTCTGAACAAGAAACGTTAATTACATTGTCTACTGTCTCACCTCTCCATTCTGAACAAGGAACTTTAATTACATCGTCTACTGCCTTGCCTCTCCACTCTGAACAAGAAACGTTAATTACATTGTCTACTGGCTCACCTCTCCATTCTGAACAAGGAACTTTAATTACATCGTCTACTGCCTCGCCTCTCCACTCTGAACAAGAAACGTTAATTACATTGTCTACTGTCTCACCTCTCCATTCTGAACAAGGAACTTTAATTACATCGTCTACTGCCTTGCCTCTCCACTCTAAACAAGGAACTTTAATTACATTGTCTACTGTCTCACCTCTCCATTCTGAACAAGGAAGTTTAATTGTATCGTCTACTGCCTCACTTGTCCATTCTGAACAAGGAACTTTAATCGCGTCGTCTACTGTCTCATCTCTACAACCCGAAGAAGAAACGTCTACTATGCCATCTATTGTTCCATATCTAAGCACAGAACGTCAAACAGCATCCATATCACCAACTACTGTCTTTCAGAGCTCAACAACTCGAGTCTGTAGATGTGTACTCCGTGGACAAGGAGCACAGACGAGGGAATCAGCTTCACGGTACTCTGACGAGGTGAGGAGAAACCTGACTTTGGACAAGACGATTCTGAAAAAGACGATCAGGAAACGCGTCAGTGTAAAAAATGACCGACCCTCCGCACGGGCTGTAGGCGGGGTTGCTGTTTTGATATTTATCTTTACCATGGCTTTCATATTGGTTCTCGATAGTCAGTCTCTACTGGCTCACATCCGTGGACTGCACGCTGGAATGGCAACGAAGAAATCATAATTGTTTTCAAAAGTGTATGTCCTAGAGATCTCAATGTTGCTACCTGAATATTTGGTTATAATAACACTTTACACGAGTTACCCACTTTTCGATAATCCTATTCGTGGACTACACATGAATGGAAACCAAGAAATCATAGTAGTAGCCAATTTGTACCTGAATATTTGGATATAACAACATTGTGTACGAGTTACCCACTTTTCAATAATTCTACACAGGAATGAAAAGCAAGAAAACACAATTGTTTTCACACAAATATGTCCCGAAGCACCCATTGTTGGATACAAGTTTCTACCTGAATACTTGGCTAATAAAATTGTATATAAGTTACCCACTTTTTAAGAATTCTAATTTCGTAAAATATTAACTTTTTTTGAAACATGTTGAAAAAATGTATTTTAAAATATTAACACATTGAGCAATAAATCTAAAAAAGACAAAGATAATAATCACATCTGTGATAAACGTGAGTTGTCTGGACAAAGGTTAGCATCTATAGCGTTGTTGTTGGTGCTTTTGTTGTTTTGGTTTTTAAGCGCAAATAAAAGATCCCTTGCTGCTAATCGGAAAGAGTAGCCCATGTAGTGGCGACAGCGGGTTTCCTCTCAAAATCTGTGTGGTCCTTAACCATATGTCTGACGCCATATAACCGTAAATAAAATGTGTTGAGTGCGTCGTTAAATAAAACATTTCTTTCTTTCTTTCTTTCTTTTAAACCCAGACAGTAAAAATTACTATCAGAAGTTAATTGGTTTTATTATATTATTTTATCAAATATTTAAACTTGTTTTGTTGAGAACTTCTGTATTATTTTATTTTATTTTATTTTGATTTTTTTATCGTGTTCAGCAATCGTCATGGTTGTGGTTCGGGTACTGTTGTGGTTTTTTGTTTATATATTGTTATGGTTGTGGTTCGGTAGTTGTTGTGGTTGTTTGTTAACTCGTGTTATTGTTGTTTGACAGCTGTAACAATTTTAGTAATGCACTCGTTTAGCTGATGTTGCGCTGCTGTAACAGAATTGGCGTTTGTTGTCCATATTTTGTCAACGTATTTAGTTGTTGTTGTGCATGTTGATTTGTTGTTGTTGTTGTTGTTGTTGTTTCCATACACTAATCGTTGTACGCAAGAAATGACGCAATTATTTCACTGGAATAGAAAGTAAATTGAATGTCAATTAAGATATGATATATGTTTTTAACTAATACCTTTATGTTAATTAGACACTTTTCTATGTCGTTAAAGTGACTAAAGATAATTATCTGGATATAGTTGAATTTTTTTTTTTTAAATAAAAGAAACCACGAATATAGGGCCGACCTTACAGAGGCTGGTTTTGACTTGCACTCGTATAACTAACAGTCTTTACATTGCTTAAACAGGCTTTATTAATTCTGCCCATATTGTTTTGACATTAATTCTGGTAATGCTTACTTTCAAGTACGCTGTAAAAAGAAAGGTTTGCGTAGTTACTTTACTTCATCTTTTATTAGCCAATTATGTTTTTCATATATATATATATATATATATTTATTTATTTATTACCCCAGCGGTCACGCATAACAGGGAAAATATTTTCCATATTTTCTCAGTGAGAAATATTCTGCATTGGTCTAACGAACAATACTATTGTATAGTTTGACGCTTACAAACCAATAACCATGTCGGTACTAAATATGACGTCATCACCTTGGCAAGCACACACAATGACGTCATGTAGTTTAAAGAGTTTGCGTTTACGTTTACGGCTCTCTGTTTTTGGTGTTAAACTGACAACAAAATAAAATTTTCATGCAATTCATTATAGATTATAGAAAATTATCTATGAACGTGATTAAATTACAAAGTTATAGTAATTCTCAGAACAGTGCATAAAGTGGTTTACATCGTTTCTATACAGGCTGGCCTTCGTGCATGTGCGTCAAAAATAAAGGCTTTTAGAGAGAAAAAATAGCTGAGGTAATAAATAGAATAACAAACTCGGTACCAGTTATTATCAAATTTATATCCCTCGTGAAATAATTTCATTTGTAAAGCTCGTGACAACTGAAATTTATTTCACTCGGGACATAAATTTGGTAATAACTGGAAATACGTTTATTATCCTCTATATAATTATAAGACACTTCTCAGCCGCTGATTAAAACGTGTGCCGATCTTTTGTGAAAGGAAACTGGTAACACGTTTATTATCCTCTATATATTACCTTATTGTATGGCATTATTCGTTATGCTTGAGTTCAATAAAATGTAATTTAAATGCATAATAATATGTGAATAAAACATTTCCTTTGTTATTTGGTTGTGTGTTTATCTTGTATTGGGGCGGGACGTAGGCCAGTGGTAAAGCATTCGTTTAATGTGCGGCCGGTCTGGGATCGATCCACGTTTGTGGGCCCATTTGGTTATTTCTCGCTCCAGCCAGTACACAACGACTGGTATGTCAAAGGCAGTGGTATGCGCTACCCTGTCGGTAGAATGGTGCATATAAAAGATCCCTTGCTGTTAATCGAAAAGAGTAGCCCATAAAGTGGCGACAGCAGGTTTTCTCTCTCAATATCTGTGTGGTCTTTAACCCTATGTATGCGTCGTTAAATAAACATTTCCTTCCTTCCTTATCGTTTATTCGAATAGACGTACCTCTCCGCTGGCTTTGATGCCAAGGTGATGAGGTAGATGCTCGTAAATTGCAATACCATTGATGTCAGTGTATGAAACACGACAGGTGTAGCATAATTGTTTTCAAAACTATACATATGGAAATTAATTAAGTACCACCTGAATTGTATTGCAGTCAAACCGAAGCCTACACGTAGTATCGTATGGGTATTTAGCGAGATGGCACGAATAAATTACTTTTGAGAATCACATCAGAGTGATTCCAGCCCCATAGTTAATTACCATACATTTTCCTGCACGGTTACGGTTTCTATTGTTTGTCCTAAAATAGTCACATAGATATATAAATCAAAATGAATTACGATTTAACGGGGACACTCATGACCAGCGATAAACCAATCGTAGTAATTTCTAGAGGCATAAAGTTATTTGAAGAAATGCTCCCTCCTACTGAAGCGTTTGGCAACGAGTTTGTTCTGCAGAGTCTTGCAATTAAATGTACTGCGACACTTTATCGTGTCGTTGCCAAAGACACTGGTACACATATTCATGGTAGCAATGGACTGAACAAGACTATAGATAGAGGTGATTACGTCGACATCCGTCTTACTGATCCTCTGTGTATAACTACTAGCAGACCAGTCCTGGTAGTCTTGTTCGGTTTGTTAAAAAATAAAACCCCTATGTTCCTGTCCATTGTGCCGTCTACTGATCAATACAGCAGCAAGGCATTTACAACGTATCGATTTAATTTATTCAACTCCGATTACTCTTTAGTATACTATATTATGATTGCGATGAGTAAGAAATACAGATCTAATTTGAAGAAACTCGGTGATAAGCTGACAATTGTTGATGTAGATTCGTGTGACTATTTAGTGGCTACATTGGAACAAACATCAAAGAATCTTATTATAAATGGCGAGAGAACTGCCTCTGTTGGAATCATAACGTTACGGATTGGCACACAGAAAGACAGACTCGAGATATTCAAAAGCAGCTGGATTCGGATTCCATCTGGGAATGGAGTTTGGTGAGTTTTTGTTATTAAACTTAAATATTTTGCAGTCCTTGTCTTTTGTTAAACGATACCTTAAAGCACATTAGTGGCTTGTCTGGTCCGCGCGCACACACATTATATATAGTATATGTATATATAGCGGACTTCACAGTTAGGGCAAGCTCGTAAGAACACACCAGTGTACATAAATATAACACAATTTCATATTTAAATTGAAAATGGCCGGTTTTTGTACAAATGACGAAGGTAGATTCACCACAAACTAATACAAAGTATTACAATGCAACACAAATTGCAAAAAACTCTAACATTTTAAAAATAAATAAAATCCAAGCAGAACATGCGTTCTTAGTTGTGGTAGTTACCATATCGTAATATAACTGCCCATCAGTTTCCATACTTAACAGCTTATAATCCTGTGGGTGAACAGGGAGAATCTTAAATGCACTGTGTATATCAGTCTTCGCCATCATGGAGCCTGTGCCAAATCCTTTTATTAACTTAATGGCGTCATCAGTGGTTTGATAATGAACAGTAACATGTTCACGTCACGTGGTATCTTTAACAGAAAGACAAATGGTATATCAATATTAATTCGTTAGGATGCGTTTTAGGGAATAGCTTCATTGGGAAACTAAGTTAGAAAATCGAGGTAACGAGAAGGCTCTTTATTCTGCCTAAAGCTATTTCAAGTCCAATGTTTTCCTTTAAAATATTTGGTGGGTTAACTGCAGATTTTAGATTTCAGCTTCCTAAGGGTGGCGATAACCTTGATATTGTAATCTGAAACAGTCCATAAGGCATTGTCTTTAAGAATTGTCGTTTAACAGCATCTTACCCAATCAAATAATCAAGAAATGTCTGGATCATAATTGGGGTTGGAAGGAAGGCTTGTTTGTGCCGTAGGGTCGGAGATAAGTGGTGCTAATAACGGAGGAAGTTTGTTAAATATTTTGGACCCATTTTCCCATTTGAAGGGACGATTGCTGCACTGTCTGAGATGGTGGTTCCCTACACATGTTGTGCATGTTTCACCTCCCGCTATACTGCTAGCTGCACTGCCACTAGACGGACCTGTTACTGAACTGGTCGACTGGCATGTTCTTGCTGCTTCACTACCATTTACAGTTACTGAAGGTGCGTTACTAAAACGTCCCGGTACCATCTCAGAGAGAGAGAGAGAGAGAGAGAGAGAGAGAGAGAGAGAGAGAGAGAGAGAGAGAGAGAGAGAGAGAGAGAGAGAGAGAGAGAGAGAGAGAGGGGGGGGTAGGGAGGAAAAGAGCGAGGGAGGGAGGGAGAGAGAGAGAGAGAGAGAGAGAGAGAGAGAGAGAGAGAGAGAGAGAGAGAGAGAGAGAGAGAGAGAGAGAGAGGCGTAGAGTTTATTACCAGAATGTGTTTCGATATCATCAATACGATAGATTAGGATTAAACATATTTATTATATAACATTTAGTGGAATATCTTAAAATATCAGTGAAACAAAAGTGTTACCAGTCACTCAGTGACAATAACACATTATAGAGTAGACAGTGCTATTTTCATTGTAAAAAAGCCGGAACTATTTTGCTGCTGACTAGTGAGATATGATTGCAACTTTCACTCGATAAATCATATTTGACAAAAAACAAACAAACATGACATATCCTCTATGTATTATGCGAGCCTTTCAATGTATTACCATATTCAGTTTTAAAGAAAAATGCCGGCATGTGCATTGTTTGGAAAATAGAGTGTTTTATTTAGCGCTGCATTCAACACAGATTAATTACGATGACATAAGAGGAAAGACTCGCTGCCGCCAGGCTTCCGATTAGCAGCAAGGGAACTTTTATTTGCAGCATACCACAGACAGGAGAGTACGGCCTTTTTCACACCAGGTGTGAAGCACTGACTGGAACGACAAATAGCTCAATGGGCCCACCGACGGGGACTGATCCCAGGCCGATTGCTCTTTAGCCTTTACCACTACGTCCTACCCTGGGAAATGGAAGGGTCGAGACAGTTATCTGAAAGTATTCAAATAATGTCAGTTTCTTGTTTTATGAACTACATGTATTCCGTATTGACTTATTCCAGACATTGATGGCTGCGTGATCCACTCCTGTCACAACAACGCTAGCTGTCTGGACGGTGTCTACACTTACAGCTGTAACTGCAGTGACAACTTTACCGGACGGTTCTGTGAGACACGTAAGTTCTGCGGTACCTCTTCTTTCATTCGTTTGCATCAAACTAGCTTTGACTAGCTTTGATATAGTAAGCTAGTCAAAGAGTGGTAGTACTCTTTGTGGCGATGTACGATCTCCAGTAAAGAATCTCTTTGGGAGTGGCTGTCCTCTTATAGACTCTGCACTAGACAGAGTTCCATGGAATCGTCCACTATTTTGCCAAATGACCATTCGTCTCTGCATTGTGCAGATACGGTCCAGATAATTTATTACGGTTTGTCGTTCAGATTTAACTTAGCTTCGTGCTTAAAAACATGCAAGATTCAAGCAAGCCCTCCTTGTCCAATATTCGGCAATTAACTCAGTAGAGAGGTGTGGAGGCTCTTCTCTCACCAATCACTAATCAAACTTTGTCGGTGGTGTAGTGGTTATACCATCGAACTTGAGGCTGGTAGGTTCGTATCCCACGTGAGGCAATGGGGTATTTTTCATGCCAGTACCGGCTCCAACCCAGAGTGAGTGCAGCGCTACGCTCAATGGGTACCTGTAAGGCCACATATACCGAGTTTCACCAATTTCACGGATGCAAGTCGGATTCCCACAGGAAATGGAGTTTGGTGAGTTTTTGTCATTTAATTTAGACGATATTTCGTGAAATGTCTTGGCAAGGCGCACTCGCGAACTGCGCGCGCGCACACACGCACACACGCACACACACACACGTACATACATTCGTACGTAAGTACATACGTACGTATGTATGCATTTGTGTGTGTGTGTGTGCATGGGTGTGTGTGGTTGTGTGTAGTAATAATAATAATAATACTTTCGTGTAAAAAAAGTGCTATTTTTTGGCGTATCTGATTATTCCTTTTACTATCATCCCCCGTCCCATCATAGTTCGAATCAGTTTTGGCATCATGTTAACGGAAAACCAGTATAACTACTAGCTCTGATACAAATATAGATTTACATTCTGAGAGTACTGCTAAAGTAATACATATGGCCTACCAGGCCCAACATATTTTTGTATATGCTAAGGGCCATAACTCTTGTCAATATGGGCCAATCCTTATGAAAGCCAAATTTCATCAGTAACTCTACACGATAAAGTTACACACAAAAATCCAGCTCAATGCGTTAATGCATACCGAAAAAAAAAATGTCTGGAAAACTGTATGTAGAGCAGACGGATGGAAAGTCAGACAGAAAGACGGAGACAAAATCTATAGTTCCCTCCAGTTGGACTTGTAGGGGACTGATAGTGACACTGGTTACCCTTTGTTCTCAAACTGTTGTACAGAATATTATGTTTAGTGGTAGTAGTAGTAGTAGTAGTAGTAGTAGTAGTAGTAGTAGTAGTAGTAGTAGTAGTAGTAGTAGTAGTAGTAGTAGTTGTAGTAGTAGTAGTAGTAGTAGTAGTTGTAGTACTAGTAGTAGTTGTAGTACTAGTAGTAGTAGTAGTAGTATATTATATATACACAAACAGATAGAGACGGGGTTGGGTGGGAGGGGTTATTATCGGAGTGTGTTTCGGTATTGTCAGTATGATATATTAGGATTACAAAATTGCTAGCCTTTGACTACGAGTTGTTACTCGCTGGTTCGTAACGATACGTGTCATGTTGTTCGCTTTATATAGCTATTTAATTCTAAAAGCATACCACAACGTTCACATCTTATAACGGAACAATCAGTATTTTCGTTTACTATATTCACTTTTTAGAGAAAAATGCTGAAAATATCTAATGATCCTTAATTAATATTTTGAGTATATAAATGACTCGCAATACAAATACAACCATTACATAATTATATTCATGGTAGAAATGGATTCCACAAAACTACAGAAAGAAGTGATTACGTCGACATACTTATCAATTATATATGTTTTTCCCGAGTGTGTGATTACCCGGCATGCACTGCAGGTTCCGTGTACCCCGGGCTCGGGTGATACCGAAATAGCTCAACTGACAGTACGGCACTGTAAAGCACTCACGTACCGAAATGGAAATACTGCGGCTTTACCATTCATCTCATCATCCATGTTTGTAATGTCAAAAAAAAAAGCCTTTGTCTCTGTGTTAAAAAAATCCCAAACAAACAAAACCCACCTTTGTCCTGTTAACAGAGACATCATGCTTAAACTTATTTTTATAGTTAAAAATTAAAGTCTGGCGGGGGGGGGGGGGGTTTGGGTTTTTTTTTTATCGGCACCCCTAGAACACCTTGCTATCTTAATCATTGGCTATTGGTTTTCAAACATTTGGCAGTTATGACAAGGGGTGTTTTATATGTACCATATATGTTTTATATGTGCCTTTGATTTCTCATTCGTGGCGCACTGGCTGGATCTAGAAATAGCCCAATGGGGATCAATCCCAGCCGACCACGCATCAGGCAAGAGCTTTAACAATGGGTTACGTTCCGCCCCTATTTTAATACAGGTGTAAAATACCATTGAAATTATATCATATAATTCGAGTCCAGAATTAAAACTTTCAGTATAATTCTAAACATACCAGTATTCTATACAGTCGACTCGATTCAGTTGTGTTTTCAATTTAATTGACGCGCTGTGGATGAGGCAGGGGCAAGAGAAACAAAACTAAATGATTGTAACTGTTCAAAGTAATCAAATGTATTCTCGATTAGATATGAATATTTGGTTCCTTTGAATTTTGAGCCAAAGCTATCAAACAATTTTCCCCAAGTAGAAAAAACCAAAAACAACAAAACCGGCACCATTAATTTATAAGGCGACGCAGTATTAGACAAGGCAGTGTAAATGAGATGTACATATACCTACATCTGACATGCTGGGTTTTTTTAAATGAATAGGTCTACGTATTAAAATACTTTCCTTCTTGTTTTTTTCTTCTCCTTTTTTGCAGCTCTTGTGATTGATCCATCTCAGACCATAAACAAATACCAGAAAATAACACATGACAATTTGACTATGACAGGTAATGAGAATGTCGATTCCATAAGCACAGTCGTGTCTGATGGAGGTAATACAGATGGAATTCTAACCACTTCAGGTGACGTAACTGACACGGATTTAACAGAGCAAGCTGATTCAAAATTGGCCTTCAGTGATATGAATTCCATGGAAAAAACTCCAACGCAAAGTGATATGCAAATACCAGTAAGCACTACACCTTTCATGAGCACATCTCCAGATACAGACTCTGCCTCCGCTCTGAATACCATGGAATTAATACATACGTATAACGACGAAACAATACCAGCTAGCGTTACCGATGTCACAGATACAACTCCTGGAATAAACAGTTTATACAGCTCGCCCGCTAGCGTGACCAGTACCATTGACACAACTCCAGGAATAGACAGTGTATACAGCTGGCCCGCTAGCATGATCAGTAACATTGATACCACTGCACACGCAGACAGTGATGACGTCATGATGTAGACATATACCACTGAGCTCATACAACAGCTGGAACCGAGTCCTGTACAAGACTCTACAGAGTGGAACACGCCACCTCTCAACTCTGAACAAGGACGTTTAGCTTCACTGTCTGTAGCTCCATCTCTCGGCTCAGAATTTAGAAAACCATGGACTTCACCAACTACTCTTCCTGAGACCTCGATGACTCGTGTCTGCAGATGTTCTTGTCGTGGACAAGGAACACATACGAAGGAGTCCGCGTCACAGTATGCAGAACTGGCGAGGAAGAGTCTGACCGTAGAAAAGGCTACTCTAAGAAAGACGATCAGCAAACGCGTCACTGTAAAAGATGACCGACCTTCAGCAGTAGCAATAGTGGGGACTGCTATTGTAATGATACTTGTTCCCGTGGTTTTCTTTGTCATTCCGGACATCAGCACTATGTATGCACATATCCGTGAACACCACGCTGGAATAAACAACTAACTGCAATCATAGTAAAACATACAAACCAAAAACCAAAAGAAATACAAATCTTGGTTATTGTTAGCTTGTAAGTATAACAGGTTTACTGGATTACAAACGCCCAGTTCTATGAAATTATAAACGGTATATGATAATCCCTTGAAAAACAAACAAACAAAATTTGATGTTACAGCTCAAATTATATTCGTGTTTCCTTTGGTACTAAGTATATAAGGTGAAGCAAATTTGGATGAAATCTGCTCTTATCTTTCTCTTTGATAGTCTTCTTGCAAATGACGAATCAAAACACTGCTGGCACATGCAATCTAAAATAGTATTCACTAAGCATGGCTTGGAAACGGTCCGTATAGCTCATATAAAACTTCACACTACAATATGTACAGTATTAAAATCTAACTTTTCATGAGTTCAGACAATACAATTATTTATCAGCAGGTGTTTTATTTTACCACATTCTAATTTTGTTTACCTTAATAGCTTACCGGACTCCATTAAACTCTGGTGAAAACATTACATATTAACAAATTGGCCTCGACGTTTACTATACAGTTGGAATCAAAGTCCACCAATTAAAGGGTTTATAACCAGACAGTATTGTATAACCATATTCCACCCCTGCACCTTAATGGCCGGATTAGTTGCGTAGCCCACCACTTTCGATGCTCCTTTTTAACCTCCAGTGTTTAAATATTTACAATAATAAATTAAAGGGACATACCCTAGTTTTTAAACGCTAAGCCATATGTTCTACTATTAGAGCCGTTTTAGATAACTGAAATCATACTTTACTTAGATTTTATTATTTAGATTATCCATTTCCGTACATTCGAAGTGTTTTTGGTCATCCTGGTGCTTTTAATGTCACAAAATGCATTTCTCATATTTTTAAAAACGCACGTGCGTCTGAGAAGTAACAGTTATGGAGTCAACTTTTAGTCTATTTTTAGAGGGTATTTCACCATTTCAAAGTCACAGACAATTGTAACTTTATTCAAATGTGTTACAGGTTTGTAGATTAAGTAAACTTAGTATTAATTTTCACGGGGTTGAAACTAGGGTCTGTCCCTTTTTTATTAAAGATATTACTAAGTATCTATTAGACATGCCGGTCAAAATTGTTAATTAATTAAAAATATCACATTGAGTTGTCTGCGTATATCAAACTGCCCCTTTTCCCCTTTTTGGGACTAAATAATAACTAAGGTTAGATATTAAAATAAAAGTATTCCCCAGTACCTGTCCCAGATCCGGCCGGTGGCTATTTCAGCTACCTGACCCGAGGTTGACACGACTGGACCTTCAGTGGACACGGACATAAATAACCATATAAATTTTTTCTAACAATTCATTGGAATAAGGTACAAAATAAAATTCTAATCTCTTCAAAATAAGTAGGGGAACCTGAAATATTAATGTTAATATCAACTATTAGACCGCACATACGTTCTGACCACAGACATCCTAGTAAAGAACGTTCAGGTCTGTTTATCAACACACCGAAACACATTCCATAGTTTGCATGTGCATCACGCAGTGGCCCCGTACACGTGCGTGGGGTGTCATTCTCGATTTTGACAATTTCCAGGAAGTTTGATTAATCACTGCGGAACATTATTTCTGTCAATCGTTTTCATTCTGTTGATCATACAGTTATTATTGTTTTGTTTTTAGTCATTTTTATTGTTTGAATATACGATTTACTGATAAAAAACCGTCTACTTTCAAATTTCACTTCTGACTCCAATCGTCCTTCATAAAACCTACTGTAATACTGAACTACCGGTTGTAATGTTTGCCCAATTAATTCACTATTATCATATAACCATTCCCCACAGCTAATATACCTTACAATGTTGGCAATTGTAAATTCTTATTAGAGTTCCCCTACTTTTTTGAAGAGTATATAAACTATTTGTAAGCAGGGGCTAATTTGTTCCACATTCCAATTTTTTGTTATATCAAATAAACCTGTTAATTCGATAAAAACAGAATATATTTGGTTATGCACTCACATGTACGAATACACAAATTGATGATGTGGATGGTGATTTGAATACTGTAACCTATTTTATGTAACCCAGCTCTTTGGGCCGCATGTTCGAGACAAGGGTTAACCCCAGTCATGCCAGCAACAGTAAGAAGTATTTTGTATACAGTGTTCCATAGACAGGATAATATATACCAAGAACTTGGACGCAGAACAGTACTGGAGATATATCTGTCTCACTCAGTTACATAAAACTACTACGCAGATTTCAATTATTTTCTCATTTTGATATTGTTGATATCGTATGCTATTGTTATTGATATTGCTCTTGTTCTTGTTGTTAAATTATTGTTACTATGACCAATCGTTCCTCAGACGGTGGCTATTGGACTCATTTAAATCCTATGGCTAGGCAATTTTGAGACTGTTTTCGCTTGTAGATATTGTTGCTGTTGCTGTTATTGATGATGATGATGATGATGATAATGATGATAGTGTTATTACTGCTGCTGTTATGTTTGTTCTTATTCAGCTATTGATGTGGTTCGTGTATGACATGCTATTAGTCAGCTATTGCTTGTTGTTGTTATTGCTATTGTTGTTGTTGTTATAAATCTGAATAACAAAACCATAATACGTTATCAATGCGTGGTGTGGCCTTTTTGTTATACACTGATCGTTGTAAGCAAGAAATGATGCACGTTTAATAGAAAGTAAATTCAGTGTATCTTTTAAGACTTCATATGAGGTTGTGAGGGTTTTTTGCTATTGAATTACTTTGTCAATTTTGTCTCACTAAAGTGATTAGAGATCATTAATGCGATCTAGTTTAAAACACAAGACAACAGTAAGAAAAACAAAACCTAAAGAGCCAAATTTATACAGCTTGTTTTTAGCTTACACGTATGTAACTACATGCATTTACAATGCTTAAAGGGACATTTCTGAGTTTGCTGCATTGTAAGATGTTCCCGACTAATAAAATATGTCTACGATTAAACTTACATATTACATATATTTTCTTGTTCAGAATATCAGTGTGTATAGTCAATGTGTTTCTGGTCGTCTTAATATTTCTAAGAAGCCCAAACTGGATTTTGTCTTTAAATAATTTCGTACGTACGAAAAAAAAACAAAATTGGAAATAAAATGAAATTTAACCCAGTACAAATATTAGAACGATCAGAAACATGTTTAATATACAGCCACTAATATTTTATGCAGAAGAATATATTTGATATGTAATTACAATCGTTAAAAAGTCTCTGTTAGTCGATAACATCTTAAAAATTGCAGGAAAACTCAGGAATGTCCCTTTAATCACTTTCGTTTAACAAAAACAAGCTTCGTAAATTCGGCCAATATTCTTTACACATATTTTCTAGGTAATGAGGAATGAGTAAGCTATAAAAAGAACATTTTGTGTATTAACTTTAAATTCATATTTTATTAGCCAATTCATACAAAATGTTCATGCAACTATATTACCTTGTTCTATGATATGACTTGTTGTACTTGAACTTCAGTAACATGCAGTTTAAATGCAATATATTATGTGAATAAAACATTTTCTTTGCTATTTGATTTTATCATTTATTCGAATAGATGTGCTTCTCTGTAAAACTACAATATATTTGACAGCAGTGTGTGAAACAGACAAATGTAGCACCGTGGTAGACAGCTCATCTGAGGTTAGATGCGTCACAGAATCGATCGTACTCAGTGGATTCTGTAGTCCTGCGGCAGAGGCTGAAAAAGAGCCTTAGTTTTTGAGTAACCGGGGCCGGAAGTATAACATTTGTCACTGTGGCTGGTATTAATCTCTAAGGTGTGGAGTTTACGAAAATATAAGATGATATTTTCTAAAGTTGTAACGAACAAGATGGCCGCCAGTTCATAATCAAAACTGTATATCTTCAGAACTATAGCACTTAGAAATGTGATCTTGGTGTTAAAACAGATGTTTATGGGCTCAATGAGTTCATTAAAACTGTTTCTAATACTGTCAGATATTGTGTTGACTAGTGGATGACCAAAAGGACGGTAATTATGGTATAAAAATCTAAAAATATTTGTAACATGACTCAAAAAAATATAATTTTATGTCAAATGTTAGGCTTAGATTGTTGATAAGTAGTTGACATGTTTAAACGGACATTCCTGAGTTTATTGCAATTTTTAAGATGTTATCGACTAACAGAAATTTGTTAACGATTGTAATTACATATCAAATATATTTTTCTGCATAAAATATTAGTGACTGTATATTAAACGTGTTTCTGATCGTTCTAATATTTTTACTAGGTTAAATTTAATTTCATTTTGGAAAAAAAATTGTTTCGTACGTACGTAATTGTTTGAAGACAAAATCCAGTTTGGGTTTCTTACAAATATTAAGACGACCAAAAACACATTGAATATACAGACACTGATATCCTAAACAAGAAAATATATTTAATATGTAAGTTTAATCGTAGAAGTATTTTATTAGTCGGAAACATCTTACAATGCAGCAAACTCAGGAATGTGCCTTTAAAAAATTATTAAAATAAACTATAACTGCAAATTGTAAATAATTGTATAAAATAATAAATCAAGATACCGACATCTATCATACTATTGATCATTGGTTCCCCAGTGAAAAACGTGGTTGTAATTATATACCCATCAGCATCCACAAACACCTAACCACTAAATCCTGAAAAAATAAACGAATGGATAAATTAGTGAGTGAGTGAGTGTTTGAATGAATGAATGAATAAATGAATGAATGAATGAATGAATGAATGTTTAGTAAATCTCCAGCACAAGAAACCTTGAGGGTTATTCACAAAGCGACCTAAGTGTGTTGTACATAATACATAGTACACACTACTGTCCTCAGATTAACACTCAAAAGACAGGGTGGGACGTAGCCCAGTGGTAAAGCGCTCGACTGATGCGCGGTCGGTCTGGAATCGATCCCCGTTGGTGGGCTCATTGGACTATTTCTCGTTCCACCACGACTGGTATATCAAGGGCTATGGTATGGTTCATATAGAAGATTCCTTGCTACGAATGGAAAAATACAGCGGGTTTCCTCTCTAAGACTATATGTTACAATTATCAAATGTTTGACATCCAATAGCCGATGATTTATAAATCAATGTGCTCCAGTGATGTTGTTGAACAAAACATACTTTAACTTAACTGACATAACTTGTGTTGGTGGATCTACAAATGCAACAAAATCATCTGGTACATCCCTTTGATACATCTGCATGCTGCTGTACACGGTTGTCCAATGTCAAGACATGATCACTTTGAAGTACATGTGTATATACAAAGGGTCGACTGGTGCACACCAGGATGATCAGCAATTTTGGATCAATTAATGCATGAAGAAAGTTGACCAGTTGCAGTTGATTGCAAACTTGGGAACACAAGAGATATTGTTTTAGGAAGTAAAGTTGGCAGCCACCAAATGTTGTGTCCCTGTATGAAAATGTATATTGCGCTTCGCTGAACAATCATGAATATTAGATTGCCAGTAAGACAAATATGCTTTCAAATGGTAATTCCATGATAAAGTTGCATTTTCACAAAGTTTTCAAATTTAGTTCACCGACAAATCTGCACATAAATGAAGTGTATAATTCCACTTTCTGAAACAAGCATAGTGTTCAGTTCATTTTTAAATTGGCTTACTAGAATATTGACAAACCATATTCAAAAACGTTTTATGGTTTTGTAGGGATAGAATCTTGTCAATCACATGCTTTTGTCCAATCAGTTACACTAGAAAATTAAGCAGTATTAAAAGTGAAAGAGATATGTCTCTCAAAACTTACCTAAATGCAGAATTGCAATATGTAGCTAGTCAAAGGGCTGTAAACAAGTATCATATCTTTCAAGCTGAGATAGTGATTAAAACGTCAGTTCGCTCTGTCAAAAGACATGGTCCGTAAACGTCCGATATGTCTTCCTGACAAGACGAATCAAGAAAAGGTTTTCTAATTTTTAGAAATATAAATACTTCCTATTTAATATGTGATAGACCACACCATTATTTGGTGGGCGTTTTTAAAAAAAAAAGATTCTCCTACAATTTGGGAACTATTGATCAAATGTCCCATAAGTCATGATGGAATTCACCAAATAAGCTGCCCAAAATGAAGACAGCTTTAACCTACATAGCAGTGACGCCTCTTCCGGCTGATTGCATTGCGAGACGTCACCAAACCCAAATGTGAGTTTGGAAATGCTGATAAGTTTGGCTCTGAAAAGATAAATGTTTTATGGGTGAGTGGTACCCAAGCTAATGAACCAGGTTTGCTGAACAACCCGATATAAAAGTGACTGATCATTTCTTGTGCTTCAAAATGATCATGCTTTGAGAATGGATAACCATGCACAGCATCAAGCAATAAATGAACCGGATGATTATGTTGTGTGTGAAGATGATAGAGAGATGACGCCGCCAGTGTTCCAGATGATAACTAGTACGTGGATATGAGGACGGTATTATGCATAGCACTGTGTACTCAATTTATATCTTACCCTCAGTGGCTTTCGTGTAATGGATTTGTTAACAATTCATTCATTCATTCATTCATTCATTCATTATTCATTCATTAATCATTAATTCATTAATTCATTATTATGAATGAATGAATGAATGAATGTTTAACGACACCCCAGCACGAAAAACACATCGGCTATTGGGTGTCAAACTATGGTAATGGAAACAAATAAGGTGATGATCAACATCAACAGAAAAATTCAAGATATAAATAAAAACAGTGTAAAGAACTGTGCAAAAATACAAATACAAATATCACAGACAGATACTGACTTTTACTCTAAACTTCAATTTGTGCTGTATTGGCCATTCTCAAAGAGAATTTTACACCCCTGCACCATGGTGAGGTTACAGCACGCGCAGGGGAAATTCATTATTAATTCATTCGTAGTTTAGGATTGTAGTTGTGGTAACTTGTGAGTGCTAATAGCTCTATAATGACAACAATGCTTACTCAATGACCAATCAATTGATCAATGATATAACATATATACCTCATCTTGATTTATCATTTTAGACGAACAGTTAAAATTTTAGGTTAAATTTTGTTTTAGTATTCTTCAAAACATGTCTACTAAATTTATCAACCATTAAAATTTAATATTTAACATAAAAGGTGTCTTTCCAACACAAATTATTAGATTTTCATGCCCCATTTTCGTCAGCCATTTTAACTGTTTGACAACCAATTACCTGACAGTATAACAAACCGTTTTGATGAAATTACTGACATTATAAACATTAGTTTTGATACCAAGATCACCTTTCTACGTGTTATAGTTCTATCAATATGCAATTTTGTTCGCACCAACTTTATAAAATGTCATGAACTCTACATCCCAGAGATTAATTTCTACCATGGTGACAAATGTTATACTTCCGGCCCCGGTACACTTCACTTTTTGGGGCCTCTACTGCAGAACTACCTGGGGGGGGGGGGGGGGGGGGGGGGGGGGGGGGGGGGGGGGGGGGGGGGGGGGGGGGGGGGGGGGGGGGGGGGGGGGGGTGGGGGGGGGTGTGGGTGGGGGGGTGGGGCGGGGGGGGGGGGGGGGTGGGGGGGGGGGGGGGGGGGGGGGGGGGGGGGGGGGGGGGGGGGGGGTGGGGGGGTGGGTGGGGGGGGTGGGGGGTGTGGGGGGGGGGGTTTGGGGGGGGGGGGGGGGGGGGGGGGGGGGGGGGGGGGGGGGGTGGGGGGGGGGGGGGGGGGGGAAGTTTCAGTCCTAGGCAGTACGTCACGGCTAATGTTACAAATCCCATGATATGTACTGTTCTTTATACGCTAGAAGCTAATTTATGACTATTTTAACTAAATATGGTGTGTCCAGGCGCTTATGCATACATTTTAGAAGAGGATGAGGGGATAAACTGTGGCTAGCGAAATTTATGAGTGGTTAAGACATGCTTTCCCGGAAAGGTATTGAAAAAAGGTTTTGCTTGATCAAAGGCCCAGCAAACACATAACATTTGCAAAAGATTTTAGTCACAACATTTTGCATATTATAACATTTTAATAATGTCTTAGAAATGTGTTAGGTTTTTTTATGACATTTTCAAAAGCTTGATTCAAAACATTTTCAGTATAACATTTTAGTGATGTAATTGAAATGTTTTGATTACATTTTTAAAAGGTTTCATTCGAATCATTTTCAGAATAACATTTTAATAATATTATAAAAAACGTTGACATATATTGTTTCCTACAGTTTTGGCTTACGACACAAGTCCGTACGAATGATATCTGAAGTTGGAGGGGGTGCGTGTGGGGGCACAGTCTCTAGTGGTTGGCACAAGCCAAGTTTTATCTATATGTATATAGTAGGAACAAAACGTACATTTTCGCCCTCAAGTGGGGGCATAGCCCCCTTCCGACCTCGGTTCATACGGACCTGCAACAAAACGTTTTTTCGAGCGCCCTCGTTAAGAAACTGTATGATCTCTGATTTTAAAATGATCGCTCGTTGCTTGGTCCGGCATGCGTACAAAACCATCCTGAAAGTTGTATTTTTTTACGCGGGATTTGACGTTTTTCTTCAGCTTAGATCGCGGAATCAGACTGGATATTCTGCATATTTAAGTAAGTATATATCGTTAAAAAACATGCCGACACGAAAACGCGTGACGCCGTCTGCTCGTCTTGTCACGTGGAAATGAACATTTTAGTTACTGGGGACGTCACTTTGCATATAATGATATATCCCAAATAACAATAAACTAAGGTCACGACGCTTTTGTGTTCAGAACTCTAGAAAACTTTCAATGTAAAACCATTATTGGAAGTTTTTTTCTTATGATTATGAATGCACATAACTGTTTTTGAAGAAATATTGTAGCATAGCACTTTCTATTTCCTTGGTACTTGACGAAAAATCGACTCCGAATAAAAAATTGTTTTCAAACATAACACACTTTTTTGTTGTTTTACTATTAAATGATTAATGTATATTGTAATACTAATAGCACACAAATCGCCTTAAATTATAGCTTTTAATGAGAAACACTCTTGATGCTGTGATTTACAGATGCACAGCCACAGGGGGAGAACTCTTAATTACCACGGTAATTAAAAATTTGTACAGAGGCCCATTCCAAATTTTTTTTTTTAATAATGTTACCTTGCCATTAAGACTTAAGAGTGATCATCCAGCAAGTCATTGGATAAGTATTATTAGAAATGATAATCTATTTTTTATTTTGTTTAACATCCAGTCAGCATGGTGAGAAAATGATCATGTGTTAGCATACAATTTTATATTAAAATTATGCAACCTTTTTTATTGTGGCTCCATACAAGCTGTACACATCATTACAAAACTGGCGTCAGACAAAATGTCAACATTATCAATCAGACAACAGATTTGTTGCAACAAGAAACTTGGGCAGTAAATTCAAAGGGAAATATTCTCATATTTTTAATCAATCATGATTGCAAGGTTTGTCAAAATCGTGGATGATTTATATTTATGTATGGTTTAAACAATATTTATTGCCGTCAAACTGCGGTTTGGGATTGGCCAACAGGCAAGAGCCTATATTAAGGCCTCTCCCTACATTTATAAATACAAGTTTGATACATCAAGATGACAGAAATAGTATAATAATTTAAATAAATTCAAATTAGCTAAGATGAGAAGAATGGAAGAGAGAGAGAAGAAAGGAAAAATAAAAATAGATAGTTGATATGATATTATTTAGTCACAGTAGGGAAGGGAGAAGGAGGAATAATGAATGGTTAGTTATCGAAACGTTTGCTATTAATTATAAAGTCTTGAACAGATTTAAATATAACACTATTTTCGTGGGTACTAAAATTTGTGTCACCAAATAATAAAGTCTTGCAATTAAGATTGTGATATTTTGACAGGTGAGTATTACGAATTACATTATATAGTGGACAATAACATAAAAAATGTTCTGCATCTTCAATAAGATGTCCACAAGTACAAAATGGACTGGCACTTACGTGTCTTGCAAATTTATAACCATTTAGATCGCTAGTTCCCAAGCGGAGTCGACTATGTAATATCTGTTGCCTTCTATCACCATCGTAAAAGTAGCACGGTACAATTGGGTCTGATTTATTTAATTCTGATTTAAATCTATTTAACGATGAAGAATTCCTAATATCGGACGTTATATTATTCCATAATTTAACTGCGGAAGGAAAAAAGGAATTCGCGAAAAGTTTAGTTCGACAAAAGTATGTAAGGAGGCGATCTACATTACGAGTGTAATATGGGTTTTTTTGCAGAAATGGGGCGTGGTAATTGTAATGTGGGGAGCAAGTTATTAGAGAGTTTATACATCATACATAGTTTATGGCGACTTCTCCTTTCTGATAAAGATATAAAACCAGTTTCGCTATATAGTAACTCATGAGATGTTCCCCGAACAGAACCACAAATTGTACGCAAAGCGTCCAAGTGTATATTTTCAAGATTGTATGCCTGTTGGAGACTACAATTATCCCAAAGAATATCGGCATAATCAAAAATGGGAAGAATAAATGATCTATAGATTTTTACTAATGATTTTCTAGATAATCTATATTTAAAGGATCGAAGACAATTTACCATTTTACTGGCCTTACTTACAATATTTTGTATATGGAAATCCCATTCCGCAGATTTCTGGAATGTAAGGCCCAAGTGTTTATGGACATCAACCTCTGATACTTGTACGTTGTCTAAAAATAACTTAGGATTGCTGGGTTTTTTAATTTTTCGGCTAAACAACAAGGTTTCGGTTTTTTCGGGACTGAACTTAACAAGCCACCGTTTAGCCCACTTGTTAATATGCTCTAAGTCAGAGTTTAAAATATTACAACATAGTTCAGGATTTTCAACAGTAATAAATAATGAGGTATCATCAGCGAACAATCTAATATTTGAAGTAATCCCATTAACAATATCATTTATATATACCAAGAACAAAATAGGACCAAGAACAGAAGCTTGCGGAACACCTGCGGAAATGGGTTTAGTATGAGAGAAATGGTTTTGTAGTACTACACATTGACTTCGATCAGATAAATACCTTTCAAACCATAATAAGAGTTTTCCCGAAATCCCAACAGTTTCTAATTTATAGATCAGACCCTTATGCCAAACTCGATCAAATGCTTTGCTTATATCGCAAAATACTGCTCTAACTTCTTTCCCTTCATCCATAGAATGACAAATAAAATGATAAAAATCAATTAGTTGATTAACAGTTGAATCGCCAGGAATAAAGCCAGACTGGAATTTTGTTATGGTGTTATTTATTCTAAAGAAATTGAAAATGAGCTTAAAAATGCATTTTTCGAAAAGTTTGGAGAGATTACTTGTAAGTGAAATGGGTCTATAATTACTTGGTTCATGAATACTACCCTTTTTATGAATAGGATTTACGTTAGCAAGTTTCCAAACTGAGGGGAAAATGGAATGGTGTAATGATAGATTAAACAAGTGTGTTAGAGGGTATGAAAGTTCTTTAGCTAGTAACTTAAGTAATCTATTGCTAATAAAGTCGGGGCCGGATGATTTGGATGTATTAAGGGTGTTTAAGATATCTTCTACTTCGGATTGTACTAGCTCTATTTCTATAAGTGGATCAACTGTAAGGTCTACTGTCGGAAGCTCTCCTTGCGGGCAGTGTAAAGTAGATTGTTTAATAAAGAATTCATTAAAAACATTGGCTATCTCCTTAGGATTATCAATAACGTTACCATCGACAAGCAGCGGTGTTATAGTTGAACTAATACTCCCACGATTTTTAAAGTGAGAATCAACAAGTTTCCACCAATATTTTGTACCAATATCGGTTGAACTGTTAATTTTATTGTCTATTTTCTTAAAATATTCTGATTTGGCTTTGCGTACCTCCGATATTACCAAGTTACGTGTTTTCCTAAAGTTGTCCCAGTCATTAGGAGTATTATTGTTTTTAGTTTAGCTTTATTGTGAAGTTTATGTCTTTGTCGCATTAATCTTCGAATGTTGCCATTCATAAAAGGTTTATCTCTAGGTCGGACAGTAACTATTTTATAAGGAATAAATGTTTTCGCTGAATTTAATAAAACGTTAGTTATATTTGTCGTTATTGTATCAATGGACTCCGATTGGAAAATGTTATCCCAGTTAAAACTTGAAATAAATGTTTTTAGACCACAAATATCGGCAGAAGGGTAATCCCAGATAGTTCTTTGAAATGCATGTATTTTGTTCTCGTGAGGTCTAGGACCAATATGAAGCACAACTGGAGAATGATCACTACAGAAAGGAGTAAGAACATTGGAAGATACTATGTATAATGGACAAGAAACGAATATCAGGTCGAGCGTACTTTTACTATTTTCTGTAATTCGTGTGGGTTCTTTAACTAATTGGGACAATTGAAATCGGGCACACAAATGATCAACTTTAGGATGGGCACGTTCGAAAACATTTGCATTAAAATCACCAATCATAATGACTTTGTTAATACGATCATCAATACCACTACTAAACGATTCTTCAATTAAAATCCACGATTCGGTAGTACTAGATGGTGCGCGATAAAAAGTACCTAATAGGATTTCACATTTATTACGGTTCAATTCCACCCAGAGAGCCTCCAGACCGGGGACATCCATATCTTCTCTATGTTTAGGTATTATATTGTCTTTTACATAAACCGCTACTCCGCCCCAATTATTATATGTCCTATCGTTGCGATATGGTTAATATTTATGTATCAAATTATATGAAGACTTGGTTCATAAATAGAATCGCATATATAAAGAAATGTTAGGTGGGGCTTCAAAATGTTTATTCCGTAAATAGTAGATACCTCGGTAATTTGTAGCCCGTGCTGTGTGGCTAAATTGTACTATTTTATAAAAAATGGATCCAAGGTGAAATTACCGTAAGATATATTATATTTATTGGGTACGAAGCACAAATGACGGTCCGAAAGATTTCTGTCGTCGACTATGAGGTTCAAGCTCGCTTTCTTGGGCACACACCTCAGCTATCTTGTCTGTCTGTCCAGGACAGTGGTTGTTAGTAGTTAGTGAGAGAGAAGGGGTGTGATGGCCTTGCATCTACCCACTGAACCCTTAAAAACTCTGCATGTAAGTTGTTATTCTTTGTGTTGATGTGTACAGATTCAAAGCAAATTGGAATTAAGAAACTTATAAATAATATATCACTTGCGCTATATGGGACCAGATTATATTAATAATATGGGACAACAAAAAATTAGATTTTTGATAAATTGGCCTGCTGGGGGTACATATTTTGTAAGTAAGATTTACCAGTTTACGTACTACTAAACATACTACAAGTATTATGAAAAACCACGAACCGGTCTATTTACATATGATATGACTTGTTTGTAAGGAATGCAGACACGCGTGAACCCTGAAAACAGAATACTGGAATTGAACACAGGTGACTGGCATGGCTACACCATAACATTCGGAGACGAACTTATAATAAGAAATGGATATTGAACAAGATGAGTAAGTCGGCAGCTGGTGAAAATAGTTTTCATTCATCATCTGATTCATACATTTCTGAAAATGAATCTTCAAACCAGAATGTGGCAGAAATTATTCGTGATGATAATGACATGGTTGAAATTTATCATCAAGTTGATAATGTTAGCAGTAATTATCTCAGCAATGGAGAACATTCCATAGATGATGACGATATAAATGTGGGCAATGAACTGCAAGTTGGTTCAGACAGTGACAGTGGGTTGAGTGATGAAGTACAACACACTGGGAGAGCAATTAAAGGAATGGGCAAATGAGAGTGAAGTGAAAGCGTCAACTGTGAACAAATTACTAAACATATTGAATGAACACAGACATCAGGATATTTCTGGGTGTACTAGAACTCTACTAAAAACACCAAGAACTGTAGAACTTGGATTTCTTTCAAACATGGAATACTTTTTGGGTTTTTTGTTGTTGCAAAAAACATGCTGCAAACACAGATCAGAGATGTGGACAATCTTGTTTTGACACTCAACATTGATGGGCTCCTCTTTTCAAAATTATAAATACCTCCCTTTGGCCAGTTTTGATTTACAAATGATGTAACGACGTATTTGAAACTTTATTGATAACACCTAACAGTTTGGTATTTTAAAATAAAACTGAGTCCATGAAATGAGTATTGAACATTTGTTTAAGAAAGTATATGATACCTTTTTGAACAATTAATTAAAAACAAAACAAGGTATGTAATAAATACAGCACTTCCCACACGTTTGTTTAGCTTCCTATTTATTGCACTTGTTTATTGTGCAAAGAACCTATGCTACGCGGTCTCGTGGTACATATTCTTGCATACAATAAAATTTGTGCAAGAAATAGGAAGCGAAAACAAAATTTGTGAAGTTCTGTATATATATATATACACACACTGGTGAAATTGCTTTTGTGTATGAAATACTAGTTACAAAACATATATTTATAAAATAAGTTCTCATTTTAAATTTGGGCAACATTCTAGACCTACGGTCTATACCAATAAAGTTGTTTATTTTTCAGTACCTTCCAAGCTTAAAGATCTTGAGTCATCTGTTGAAGAGATAAAGGATATTCTACTTGCAACACAGGCTGACCATGATGATATAATTGTTACGGATCAAGAGATGATTGAATCATATATATATGCCATAAACATTTAACACAGAGATGATGATAATGAGATGAACGGTAAAACCATAGTATTTCCCTTTTAGGTATGGAACTACTTGACAGGACCGTGTTCCACGTTTGCTGTCAGTTGAGCTATCTCGGTATCATCCCCATTGGGGTCATACAATCAGGAGACACACCCATAATTGCACCCATGAAGTGGGTGAAACTGTGTATGTGGCTTTAAACCTACCTATTGAGCTTAGCAGTGCACTCACTCTTGGTTCGAGCTGGTAGTGGAATGAAAAATCTCTCACATCTTTTGGTGTCGGCATGAACCCAGTTCCTGACAGCCTTTAGTGCGATGGTCTAAATTATATGTTATTAGTCATGTTAGTGTATATCTTGTAAAATATAGCTACTTGAAATGTTACCATTTACTTATAACGCACAAGATTCCAAATATTTGTTCAGCAATGCAGTCAATAATCTGCAGCCTGTCATTCAAAAGGAAATATTTATATAGCTGATGTTTTGTGAATTTACAAAGGTTCACAGTATGGCTAGTCTACAATGAGGCAGTGACCTCGGAAAAATATGTCGATGTGTGATGAGATCCGTAATGACGAACATGCTGATGAACAGATACAGTGTTGTAGGACAAACGGGAAAATTGGCCTTTAAAAAACAGCACAGTTTGCAAAGTAGTTCTGAGTGAGTCTTATTCTGCTGTGCCCTATTGAAAACTACGCGTACAGAATTGATTATTTGATTTATTGTATCTCTCTCTCTCTCTCTCTCTCTCTCTCTCTCTCTCTCTCTCTCTCTCTATATATATATATATATATATATATATATATATGAAGGGATCTAGCTTAGTTGGTAGAGCGCTCGCTTTGAGATGCTTCGGTCAAATTATCGAATCCGCTCGGTGGACCCAATTCTCTGATTGGGCTCTTTTTCGTCCCAACCCGTGCCCCACGACTGGTGTACTAAATGCTGTAGTATGTACTGTCCTGTCTATGGGAAAGTACATATAAAAGATCCCTTGCTACTAATGGGAAAATGTAGCGGGTTTCCTCTGTTTACGTGTTACAATGACCAAATGTTTGACATCCAATAGCCGATGATTAATAAATCAATGTGTTCTAGTGGTGTCGTTAAACAACACAAAACTTTAAACTTTAAATTATATATGTATCAGTGTATAAATGTGAGTTGTATTATATCAATTACCCTTGTGTTTATTTTTTTAAGATTCGAAGTTTATTGTACATTATTCTTTCGCAGACGCAATGAAGAAATCCTCATAGTCAGCATTCATGGACAATGATATTCTGACTGAAATAGGTTAAAGAACTCTCCAATCCAGCCTGGTGGTTCCAACTACAAGAAGGTCAGTTTTGCCAGGGAATTTGATTTGCCAGGGAATTTGATTTGCAATGGATCTTCAATGGGCTAATTTTAGAAATGGGTTTTGGGCATATATTGTTCCAAATAAACATGTATATTATTGTAAGTCACATGCTATTTTTACTTTTTGGTTCACACGAAAGATTTGAACTTTGTCAAAATTCATTGGTGTTTAGCACAATTTTTAAGGAAAAATATTTTCAAAGGCTATAAGTAGTACCAATTTGAATTTTATTTTAGAGGTAGCTATAGGGTCAGGACCTTCTTTTTTTTTTTAATGTTTTTTTTTAAGTGTTTTGCTGAGTTTGGGTTTTATAAAAAAAAAAAAAAAACTATGGGGATTTCTACCTCTATTATTGTAGAAGTCTGCAACATTAATTGAGGATTTATTATTGTTTTAAGTAAAGCATAAAACAGAGGACTTCGAAACAATGTATATCAAGCATTTCAGCTAGTGGAAGTGCTGCCCCAATTTAGCGATATTCGGATGAAAGGAATGATCTGTAAATATATACACTTAATGAATTTATTATTTCAGCAAAATTAAAAATGTTTTTATTTCAACAAATTTTAAATAAACATGTTCACTACTTGAAGTATATCGGCAAAAATAAATATATTTTATTTAAACCATATTATATGTCTTGTGAAAAAACTGAAACATGTTCAGGCTAAAGTTAATAGGGGTATTGCTTGCAAAATTTTGGAGGTATAGTGGTGGCATGAATATTATTGTCTGGTGGGGTTTGTGCATTATTATCACTTGTGGTGATGAGGATAGTCCAAGTCTGCTTTCCATACGTTCAGGGACGCATGGACGCATCTTAATGCGACCCCTGGACCAGTAGAGCTAATTTTAATCAGATCGGTAGTGAAGGATTTAAAACAAAACACCTCAGAAAATGACGTCATTACGTCAAATGGAACATCATCATGTAAAGCAGATAATGGGAAGATCGTTAGAAACTGATTTATAAATTATGTGTAGTTTTAACTAAATAAGTTGAGCTGTTTGTAATTATAAGAATTGTTCGTCATTTTGTTTGCGAATTTATCGATGTATAATACTAACCAATTTAGTATAAAATCTGTGATTGTTATACATCGATAAATTCGCAAGAAATTACGAACAATTCTTATATAAACCTATTTAATGATCACGTTTAATATTCTATCCTCATCACTAAAGAAATATACAATTATCAATATTGTTTAGATCACGAATCGGCAAGTAACATAACACTAGCTTTTCTGTATTTTGATATTTTAAATTTCCATATTCACAAAGAGTATCGTTGTTTTTATATGAGGAGGCGCAGCATTATTTTTGGCATATATGGCGCTGTTGTTGCTATTTAGTAAGAGTAGCCTAGGCCTACTTGGCGGTAGTGGGATTTTTTTTTAAAAGGGACATTCCTGAGTTTGCTGCATTGTAAGATGTTTCCGACTAATAAAATGTTTCTACGATTAAACTTACATATTATGTTCTTGTTTAGAATATCAGTGTTTGTATGTTCAGTGTGTTTCTGGTCGTCTTAATTTTGTAAGAAGCCCAATACAAACTGAATTGTGTCTTCAAATAATTTCGTACATACGAAAAAACAAACATTTTAGGAAATAAAATGAAATTTAACGTAGTACAAATATTAGAACGATCAGAAACACGTTTAATATACAGCCACTAATATTTTGTGCAGAACAATATATTTGATACGTAATTACAATCGTTAAAAAGTCTCTGTTAGTTGATAACATCTTAAAAATTGCAGCAAACTCAGGAATGTCCCTTTAAAACTCTAGAAAAGTTTGTTTTATTTAACGACGCCACTAGAGCACATTGATTTTTAATCTTATCATCGGCTATTGGACGTCAAACATATGGTCATTAGAGGAAACCCGCTGTTGCCACATAGGCTACTCTTTTATGACAGCCAGCAAGGGGTCTTTTATTTGCGTTTCCCACAGGCAGGATAGTACAAACCATGGCCTTTGTTGAACCAGTTATGGATCACTGGTTGGTGCAAGTTGTTTACACCTACCCATTGAGCCTTGTGGAGAACTCACTCAGGGTTTGGAGTCGGTATCTGATTAAAAATTCCATGCCTCGACTGGGATCTGAGGTAGATTTAGTGAGCAAAACATTTTTTTATTTTTACATTTACAGTTACGTGTGCAGAGATGATGGAGATCTAACCCCTGCTCCAACCGAATATTCTGTTTTTGATGTATTTTCCGCCTCCCCTCTCCCCCCACTCCTGACAACTTAACTCGTCTTAGTTTGGACTCACATTCGCAATTTCCTGACTTGTTGAAAAACATTTTTTATGCAAGTTAGTATAGAACTTAATTAATACCATTCATACAGGTTTTATTGTTTTATTTCATAAAAGTTATTATAATTGTTTGTTAATACATCGGTCTTCTTTTCACAAAAACGTAGGCCTACTGTTTACCCTATACTGCACAACAAACGATTTACCTAAAGTCGATTAAAATAAACGTTTTGAATAGAGATTATTCCATGTTCTGCTTAATAAACTAATTGGTTGGCTGGCTTAAAAACATACAGTTTTAATTATATCGTTACACGCATACTACGTCCTAGTTCATTAATTAAGAGTATCTACTGTGAACGTGTTTAATACCATAAGCCTACTTAATGATCAGATTTAATATTCTATCTTTATAAAAAGGAAATATACATTTATCAATATTGTTTAGATCACGAATCAGAAAGTAACATGACAATAGCTTTCAATATTTTGATATTTAAATTTTCATATTCACAAAGAGTATCAATGTTCGATCTGATTAAAATTAGCTCTACTGGTCTCACCAGTAGATCTAATAGCATTGTATGGACTCCCATGTCCAGGTGACATTTCATCTATAAATAACAATTTAAATATCGACCAATTACACTTCGCCTTTTATAACGTTATTCGGGAGCATACAAATTCTAAAAATATCGGTCGAGACTATTTACGCAATAGACGAACTTGTTGGTTTATTTCAACATTGAAAAAAACAGGGGGGAAAATGCAGTTATAAACTCTGGATTGTATACTAGTATAAACAGATTTTATGGCTATACCATCACGGTTTTTTTTGTTGTCTTGAAACGAATTTTATATAAAATATTATATTGAAATTAGTTTCCGGAATACTTCGTAATTCACCCGAATCATTTCGTATACCGTCGGCATAATCACGAATGTTTTCAAATTCTTTTCAAATCACTGGCATGATTTTGCAAGTAAGGTTTTGATTGGTCGATTGAAAGGTCAATTGGACATGAGCTCCAACGGGCTGCTGTTATATCCACATGTAATAGTTGAGCTAATTTTAATTAGATTGATCAATGTTTTTATACTTGCTATGCTGCTTTTTCTTTTGTTTTCTTTTGTTTGTTTGATTGGTTTAGTTTTTCTTTGTTTGTTTTGAGAGTGGGCTTTGGGGGCACGTTTCTTTATATTTTATTTATCGGTCTTCTTTTCAGAAAAATTCATCATACGTACTGTTTACCCTATACTGCACAGGAGAAGACTTACCTATAGTCGATTAAAATAAACTTTGTGAATAGAAGTTATTTGTAAGGAAATGTTCTGCTTAATGAAATAATTGGTTGGCTGGTTTAAAAACATGCATTTTTAATTTGCTGACTTGTTGAAAAACAAAATTGCAATTTAGTATAGAACCTAAATAATATTATTTTTTCATAACATGACCCTAATTGTATGTCAATACATCGGTCTTCTTTTCACAAAAACGCATCATACGTACTGGTTACCCTATATTGAAGATCGGAAGACTTACCTAAAGTCGATTAAAATAAACTTTGTGAATAGAAGTTATTTCTAAGGAAATTTTCTGCTTAAGGAACTAATTGGTTGGCTGGCTTAAAAACATACATTTTAAATTATGTCGTTAATAGCAAGCTGCATCCTACTCCATTAATTAAGAGAATCTAGTGTGAACGTGTTTAATACTATAAACATATAAATCCATTTAATGATCACATTTAATATTGTATCATCATCAAAAAAGAAATATACATTTATCAATATTGTTTAGAACACGAATCGGCAAGTATCATTACGATAGTTTTTCAGTCCTTTTATATTTGTAATTTCCATATCCACAAAGAGTATCGTTGTTTTTATGTTTGTAATTTCCATATCCACAAAGAGTATCGTTGTTTTTATACTTGTAATGCTCCTTTTAATTTTGTTTTGTTTTGTTTCTTTGATTGTTTGGAGTTTTTGTTTGTTTAGGGGAGTGAGGTCGGTGGCACGTTTCTTTATATTTTATATATCAGGGAATGATGATAGAGAGCTATGGTCGCAATCGTTCTCTTCGTCTTTCATTGGCCATAGTGCTACCTCATTTGCTTTAGTACCTACCCTAAACGTTTTCCTTCATATTTTCCAAGCCAACCTTTATGACCTCATTTGGACATACACTGTCAAGGTGCGTTACAATATTATTATATGAGGCGGCGCAGCATTATTTCTGACATGGATGGCTACCGTGCAAGGTTAAAAATCAACACTTGTACTGACCAGAAACAATGTATGTGTGTGTGTGTGTGTGTGTGTGTGTACTTTTTATGTTTTCCAATTGTTTTTCTTATAGCCATATAGAGGCACCAGAGTTTAAATATGAATCGGCGATCATAAGAAAAACACATAACCCTAACAAAAAGGAACAAAACGATAAAAAAACAAACAGTAACACTTCCATTCTAACACGTCACCTAATCACCATGTTATTGTGCATGATTCTCATCATACTGATTTACCCTGATTATTTCAAAACTAATCAAATGACCAAGTATGAAACTACTTGTACTTATAGCCAAATACACAGGCGTATCCAGAGGGGTCCATCCCCCTACCACTGCTCTTTTCTTCCTCACTGTGTCCTTGTCGACCCATAACATGACGAATAGACAATGTAGTCCCCCAACATGGGTGCCCACCCTCCATTATAAAATCCTAGCTACACCAGTGAACAAAATTTTATATAATCCCAGATTTTATAATCCAAATGCAAATGTAAATAATGCGATCATTCTTTTGTGGTCAGTATATTTTCATTTGCTATAGACGACACAAAGATGTAAGAGAACAAATACCAATATATTAGAACATTGTGATTCTTAACTTATAAAGAGTAAAAACATATTGTTATCTAAATCACTGCTTACAGTCATAAATAATAAATATGAAATGTTTATAGGATAAATATTGAGATCCACTTGCATAGCAGGTACTCGTGGTTGTAATCTCTGAAGCGAAAGCACGATGAACTGTTTTCAGAAGGTAAAAGTGAAACGCATTGCAATAAGCAACGTACACCCATGACAGTTCCAAAAGGTGATAGGAGGCTTGTTTCTGCCTTTCATTTATTTATCTTAGAAATATAAGAAATATGCATTAGTGGTGGTTCCTGAAGTGGCTACAAGGGTCTGGTGTCTGACTTTTATTTATCATTAATGACGTACTTCATTTTATATTAGTCTTTTTGTTTGTTAAATAATTTTTTTTTGCTGAAAAAATGCCCTCAAATGCTCACTTCTCGTGAAATCATTTACTGGTAACATTACGCATATTTCAAGTTAACTTAATAATACTAAAGTAAGAAACAAATTTCGAAACTGTTTTCGGCCAGATATATTTAAACATAAGGTTATACATGTGTATAAATTTACATGAACCTGGTAAAAAAATGTTCATTATTTGTTTTCGTTATTTAGATTTTCTGCTTCTTCGTCGCAATGATAAGTGGAGGAGGTGAGTAAAACAAACAGGCGTTGGACACATGGAAGGGTGTGGTGGAGGGGTGCAGTTGTAACGTCTCCGAACTCTTTAGATTATGTGTACCCAGTTGATATTCAAATGAATATATAAGTGCTCCTCCCAGTTACTATTATCATCCGACGTCTACCTGCTGATATTTTCCTTTTTAATCACAATTTGACCTAGTACAAATATTAGCACGATCGGAAACACATTTGATAGATTATTGATTCTATAAGTAATCAAATGTAATTTATGTGTAAGTTTCCCATACTATTCTGTTTATTTCTGCATTTTCAATTACCTGTACATAAATGTGGCTGTATCTTGTAGTTTCGTAAATGCATTTCAGTTATGTGAATTTAACTTGTTTAAATGTGTATTAATACGTCTATGCTGTTGCTGCTGCCTCGTATTGTTGTTGCTGTTGTAGTTACTGTCGTTTATTTAAAGAATCACAACATATATACTGAACTCCTTTAGAAACGCACCACCTAGTTTTCTTACGTATATTTTAAACTTTAAAAATGATGGTAACGATATCAATTTCAACTTAATATAAACATGTTAGACAATGCGCCCAAACACAACATCACAATAGTTTAGATGTTTGTGAAGCAATATGCCATGAAAGAGCCTTTGAATACCGATCTGTGGTGATTTTCCCTCGAAACATTCGTAAAACAGAGTAAATGATGCCGCCGCGATTGTCAGAAAACCAACGCAATCAAAAAGTAAAGTTTGTTTTATTTAACGACGCCACTAGAGCACATTGATTTTTTTATCTTATCATCGGCTATTGGACGTCAAACATATGGTCATTCTGACACTTTTTTTTAGAGGAAACCCGCTGTCGCCACATAGGCTACTCTATTACGACAGGCAGCAAGGGATCTTTTATTTGCGCTTCCCACAGGCAGGATAGCACAAACCATGGCCTTTGTTGAACCAGTTATGGATCACTGGTCGTTGTAAGTGGTTTACACCTACCCATTGAGCCTTGCGAAGCACTCACTCAGAGTTTGGAGTCGGTATCTGGATTAAAAATCCCATGCCTCGACTGGGATCCGAACCCAGTACCTACCAGCCTGTCGACCGATGGCCTAACCACGACGCCACCGAGGCCAGTCCCAACGCAATCAAGCTATAGTATTGCTACAAGGTGGAATTTCCATTCTAGTTCAATCAACCAGTTTACGACAATCCGCGCTTTTTATTGGTTAAATGAACTTGTCGTTTAGGTCTCACTACACAGATCACTTCCGGGTGAGAGTTGATTCATCACGGTCAACTATAGTTCCTAATTGGGACACATGTTATGGTTCACATATTCACTTCTAGGAAATGGTGAAGAATTAAAACAATGGTAAGCCTTCTGGCTGTATTTTCCCCATGTTATTTTGTAATATTGTGCATCGACCTTTATGGACATGGGTATATAGCGCAAGTGACAGCCGGAGTGAATCGGTTAATGAACCACCTGTTCGGACCGGTACTACAGCCAGATGCGGTCATATAGCAAAAAACTGAGACGGAAATGTTCTCAATTTTGGAGTGAAAATAATTGCTTATATAATGTATGTTTGCAATGGTGTATGTTGTTAGTGCCAACGAGAACCCGTTCTATGGGCAATCTCCGCTTGAAGTTGGGCAGTTTAACATGGGTTTGAATGGCAGATGACATCTGTGTTGTGAGACCATAATGTAAAACATGAAATTACTGTTTATCCCAAAATATATAAGTTTAGCAAGCCAAAATGAAAATGTACTAGTGTAGCATCCTTATAAAAGGTAATTACATCGATGTGGATTTCAGCCAAGTGTATGGGGGCCCTATTTGGATAAATATTGCAAACATGTCAATTTTATTTATTTTTATTATTTTTCTTTTTCTTTTATTTTTATTTTTTAGGGGTGTGTGTGTCAAAATGTATATTCTAATGTTCTTACATGTAATAAATAAATTGATCTGAGTGTCTAACACTGAGTTTCTCATTGTAAAAGGTCAAAATTCAAGGTCACAAGGTCAATATCCAAATTCACCCTAATTTCTGTGATTTTGTGCATAATGATTTTTTTCGAATGTACAGTCATAGTGACAAACAGTTTTGATGGTATTGTGAATATATAACATAGTATTCTACTATGAAAGTAGAATTTGTGTCTGCCATTAATAATATGTGGATCTTCATGCTGAAATATCCAGAAAACCCCCAGGATTTCAACACTTCATTATGAAACAATTGTTGCCCATAGCAACAATTGATGGAAACTAATATTTTTAATGAACTAACTAGATAATTAGCTTCTTTGTATGTTCCCCATATCAGAACTACCAACAAGGTAATACATTACCATATAGTGGCTGCTTGTTTGATGACCAAGGAGTAACAATGTAATATGAAGTTTTATTGGATGGTATTGTGCATCTATCTTTGGTGTATTGGTTAGAGTTCATAAGTTACACGGCTCTAGTATAGCTTTTTGTGGTGTAAATGACCCAAATTATCAAACTGACTTCAAACCAAGTTTGACAAAATCGGTCACTAGACTTTAAGGTCTCACTACACAGATCACTTCCGGGTGAGAGTTGATTCATCACGGTCCACTATAGTTCCTAATTGGGACACATGTTATGGTTCACATATTCACTTCTAGGAAATGGTGAAGAATTAAAACAATGGTAAGCCTTCTGGCTGTATTTTTCCCATGTTATTTTGTAATATTGTGCATCGACCTTTATGGACATGGGTATATAGCGCAAGTGACAGCCGGAGTGAATCGGTTAATGAACCACCTGTTCGGACCGGTACTACAGCCAGATGCGGTCATATAGCAAAAAACTGAGACGGAAATGTTCTCAATTTTGGAGTGAAAATAATTGCTTATATAATGTATGTTTGCAATGGTGTATGTTGTTAGTGCCAACGAGAACCCGTTCTATGGGCAATCTCCGCTTGAAGTTGGGCAGTTTAACATGGGTTTGAATGGCAGATGACATCTGTGTTGTGAGACCTTAGGGGATAGACAGCCATTGCTAACTGTTCATTACGTCATTCCATAAATCAAAGGTGGTAGGTGACGTCAAGTAATACATGACATATCATGCATTCCTTCTAGTGACGTAATATATATCAGCTGTGAGCTGGGTTGTGACGTCACGGTACAAACATAATATGCAGTGAATTTTATTAATATAATATATCACCGTTTTGAGGTATAGATAAGGCTTTTCTTGCCCACTGGGCAGAGTTATCCAGCTTTTTCGTAGTGCTAGAAAAATATGTCTGACCCGAGGGCTAGACGATTTCTACATATGTGTGACGTCATAACTCATGTTTTATTACGATTGACGTCATAACTCATGGTTTTCAAAATTCTGTTTGCCATTTCACGTTGTATCATTGTGCTAAATTAATATTTTCAACTTTATATTGATTGGTAAGTTGTTACATATTTATGTCGTTGCATAAAGTGGACTATATTTTTCCGCGTATGATTAAATGTTTTTGTAGGTGAAATGTATACGAATCATTCTACAATAAATAAACCGTAGCTTACAAAATTAATGTTTTGTACTGTAATTAAATGGGCAAGAAAAAGAATCAATCACCTTTGTGAGGTATAGATGAGGCAATTCCAACCCTCGGGACAAAATGTTTTGGTAAACCTCGGTAAACCTCGGCCCTAAAAAAAACCCCAAAATTTTGTCCCTCGGGTTGGAATAGCCTTATCTATACCTCACAACGGTGATAGATTCTATTAATCTACACGTCACAGCGGTGTATGATTCTTTTCTTGCCCATTTAATTACAGTAACAAAACATTAATTTTGTAAGCTACGGTTTCTTTATTGCAGAACGATTCATAAACATTCCACCTACAAACTCCTTTAATCATACACGGAAAAAAACTATAGTCCACAAAAATGTAGCAACTTACCAATAAATATAAAGTTGAAAATATTAATTTGTTTAAAAAAAATTAAAACAATGATGTAACGTTAAATGGCAAAACATGAATAATGACGTCAATCGTCGTAAAACATGTTATGACGTCACGCGTATGTAAAAATCGTCCAGCACCGGGGTGCTAGACAGATGACCGAGATGTATAGGGACGTTCTCATTATGCGATTATTCATACCGACTTGTCGCATGCGACGGAATCGTACTGAAATCACACACGTCGGAACGACATTAGTCGTATACGATAAGTCGTGTCGGAATCGTACCGATTAGAACATGTTCTGTTTCTCACGAAAAATCGTAAGCTCTTAGCCAATGAAAATCACATTAAAGTACAAACTGTTTAGTTTTGTCACTTACGTGATTTTTCATTTGCTAAAGCTCGCCCCAAGGATTGATTTTCTTGAGACTTGTGTCAAAAAACCCCATCTACAAAAGGACTCGTGCCAGAAACTAGTATTCCAGCTGTTGCCAAACAATTCAATTGGCATCACTCCACAATAACAAGGTTAAATGGAAGATTCAGACAAACAGGGTCAACGTCCATGGCAACCACGTGTGACGACTCCAGCGAAAGATGGATACATCCTACTCCTTCATTTGCGTGATCGATTCCATCCAGCTACCCAAGCAACTGCAGCTACACATGGTCCAGTGGGTGCATCCACCATAAAACGCCGTTTAGCTGTAGCAAGACTTCGATCCTATCTTGACCAATCATCATCGTCAGGAGCGACTGCAAACTTGGCGAAGACGTGATTGGAGAGCGGTCCTATTCAGTTATGAAAGTCGCTTTCATCTGCACCGTGTGTGGAGACGTCACAGAGAACGTTATGCGGATTGTTGTATGCGCCATACCAATCGATGTGGTGGCGGAAGTGTGATGGATTGGGGTGCCTTCACAAGACACCCTTGCACATGTGCAGGGAACGGATGAATGCGATAAACTACAGCGATTCAGTAGAATGAATGAATGAATGTTTAACCGTTAATTATTTTTAAAATATCACATAAATTGGCAAAAACATTAATAAATAAAGTTTAGGAACACAAAATCATAAAATAGATAAATTTAACTAAGTACCTACAGTGAAAAATTACAACTTTTGTGTGTATGGGGGGGGGGGGAGGGTGTGTGAGTGTGTGTGTGTGTGTAAGCCTTAAACTAATACATGTACACTTTATGCTAATACAGGTTCTTGTTTCTTTTCTGTTCTTCCTTTTTTGGGGGAGGGGGCGGGGGGTGGGGGGGGAAGTTCCCATTCATAAGTAAATAAATAGTGCTGTTAATTGTTGTAATAGGTAACATGGATTATTTTTATAACTTAGGTGGTTTTAGTGGAAACAATTATTTTTAAATTTTAAAAGATAACCTTATTTAAACTGATGAAAAGTATTTCCATATTTTCCTAAATAAACCATTGAGCCTATCTGTTGTATAGATTGACACATTGAATAAACATGATCTCAGTATGAAAAATGTACATCAAAAAGTTAATTATTTTAACTTACTGGTTGTTGTTTGTTGTTTTTTTTTGTTTTTTTTATCAAAACTTACAATTGTGCAAGTGAATTTTTTACCATGGCCAGTGAATTTTAAAATACACTTGCCCTATGATAAATGAATTTTTTGTGTAATTGTAGAACCCCTGTTAACAACATCCCAGCTCAAAATATACATCGGTTATTGGGTGTCAAAATACGGTAAATACAAATATGGAGTGGATATGCTACTCAAGAATGATAGCAATATCATTTCCAGGAATAATTCTATGATAGTAGGGCGGGCTCTAGCCGAGTCGGTATTGTCTGGTTGTGTTATCCCCATCACAGGCAGTGTTCCATAACTGGTATTTCAAACGCCGTGGTATATGCTGTCCTGTCTGTACTGTGCATATGCAAACATTTAGCAGGTTTTCTCTAATACCATATGTCATAAATATCAATATCCGATGGTTAATAACTCAATGTACTCCAGTGGAGTCATTAACTATACATATACCGATGGTAATTTTGAATTTATCTGAATCTGTTATAACAACATGTTCTATATCTTGACAACATCTTTGCGGCTCTACTTTCAGATTTTACAGCAGTGGATTACACTGGAAAGGAATTCCTCATCCCATTCAGAGGAAAAGGTTCTCTCTGTATTCTTCTCTCATCGGAATACAACGCCATGGTAACAATAAGGAATAATGCTAATGGGAAACACACGTTTCATGTTGTGGTGAGTGGGACATCAGTATCAACTGAATTGTATTATGATGGTACTGACAAACCAACAATTGAAACTTATTTGATTCGTAGTAAAACTGAATGGCCTGAAGATAGTTATGGTGGTAGAAGTAAACTGTCACTACATATTGTATCGTCATCTGCAATCAACGTGTATTTCATTAACAAGAGACCGCATTCTTCAGATGGGTACCACGTGATACCATTAAAGGCATTGTCTACAGAATACATGGTGGTTTCGTACACGTCCGACCTTTGCTGGATAATGACGTCAGCTGTACACAATGATACAAAGATTACAATCCAGTTTAAAGCCCATATTCGTGGTACAGTTATTTCACAGACTTATTCACTGAATCGATTTGAAGTCATTCGAATTTCAAGCCGATATGATATAACAGGGTCAGTCATCTCCAGTAATAAACCAATTGCAGTGGTGTCTGGAGGCGAGGGCACATTTGAGGAAATGCTCCCTCCTACGGAAGCTTTTGGTGAATCGTTTGTTCTGCACCGTCTTGCAACTGAAGATACTGCTACGGTGTACCGTGTCGTTGCCAAAACCAAAGGCACAAATATTCATGGTTACAAAACACTGAACAAGACTATAAATAGAGGTGATTACGTCGACCTCCGTGTTACTGATCTTCGGTGTATAACTACTAGCAGACCAGTCCTGGTAGTCTTGTTTGGTTTGTATAAAAACATCCCCATTTTGCTATCCATTGTGCCGTCTACTGATCAGTATAGTAGGAAGACCTATCATATTGATTTTCTCAGTTCTGATTACTCTTTAGTATACTACATTATGATTGTGACGAGTATGAAAAACAAATCTAGCTTGAATGGACTCGGTGATAATATCGAACTTGTTGATATAGATTCTTGTGACTATGCAGTGGCTACATTGACACGAACGTCAAATAATCTTATTATAAATGGTGGTGGAACGGCCTCTGTTGGAATCATATTGTACGGTTTGGTAAAGACAAATGATGACTTAACGGTAACAGGATTCGGATTCAACCTGGGAATCGAGTTTGGTGAGTTTTTGTCATTAAGTTTAAATATTTCATTTAATTTCATTTGAACTTATTCCCGTGCTTATATCCAATTAAGCTTCAAACACGCTGTCCTGGGCAAACACCTCAGCTATCTGGGTTGTCTCCCAGGACAGTAGGTTAGTTGTTATTGGTTAGTGAGAGAGAAGAGGGTGTAGTGGCCTTACACTTATCCAGTGGATCGTTAAAACTCGCTCTGGGTGGGAGTCGGTAACAGGCTGCGAAACCTGAACCTACCAGCCTTATGTCTGATGGCTTAACCGCGACACCACCAAGGCTGGTTTTAAAGGGGCATTCCTGAGTTTGCTGCAGTTTTTAAGATGCTATCGACTAATAAAATATTTCTACGATTAAACTTACATATTAAATATATTTTCTTGTTTAGAATAACAGTGTCTGTATATGCAACGTGTTTCTGATCGTTCTAATATTTGTACTAGGTTAAATTTCATTTTATTTCCTAAAATATTTTTTTTCCATACGTACGAAATTATTTAAAGACAAAATCCAGTTTCGACTACTTACAAATATTAAGACGACCAGAAACACGTTGAATATACAAACACTGTTATTCTGAGCAAGAAAATATATTTAATATGTAAGTTTAATCGTAGAAATATTTTATTAGTCGGAAACATCTTACAATGCAACAAACTCAGGAATGTCCCTTTAAATATTTTGCAGTGCTGGCCTTTTGTTTTTCGTAAAATACTTGTCTGGACAGGGCGCGCTCGAACATATACAGACTGTCTGTCTGTCTGTATAGGGCGCGCTCGAACATATACAGACTGTCTGTCTGTCTGTCTGCCTGCCTGTCTCTCTCTCTCTCTCTCTCTCTCTCTCTCTCTCTCTCTCTCTCTCTCTCTCTCTCTCTCTCTTACACCGATATATACAGAGAGAGAGAGAGAGAGGAATACAAAATTGCTAGCCTTTGGCTAATAGATGTTACTCGTTGGTTCGTAACGATACTTTTGTCATTTTGTTCACTCTAAATTGTTGTTTAAATCAGTAATTCTAAAATCATGCCACATCGTTCACATCTTATAACGGAACAATCAGTATTTTCGTTTCCTATATTAATTTTTAGAGAAAAATGCTGAAAATATCTAATGATCCTCAATTAATGTTTTGAGTATATAAATATCTCGCAATAAAAGTACATGTATTAATAAACAAATATTCATGGTAGAAATGGATGCAACAAGACTATAGAAAGAAGTTATTTCATCGACATACGCTACTCATCCTTTACGTAGAACTACTATCAGACCAGTTTTAGTCTATAATTGACGTGATGTACTGACATGATGATGAAACAAATATTCATGGTAGAAATGGATGCAACAAGACTATAGAAAGAAGTTATTTCATCGACATACGTTACTCATCCTTTACGTAGAACTACTATCAGACCAGCTTTAGTCTATAATTGACGTGATGTACTGACATGATGAAACAAATATTCATGGTAGAAATGGATGCAACAAGACTATAGAAAGAAGTTATTTCATCGACATACGCTACTCATCCTTTACGTAGAACTACTATCAGACCAGTTTTAGTCTATAATTGACGTGATGTACTGACATGATGATGAAACAAATATTCATGGTAGAAATGGATGCAACAAGACTATAGAAAGAAGTTATTTCATCGACATACGTTACTCATCCTTTACGTAGAACTACTATCAGACCAGTTTTAGTCTATAATTGACGTGATGTACTGACATGATGATGAAACAAATATTCATGGTAGAAATGGATGCAACAAGACTATAGAAAGAAGTTATTTCATCGACATACGCTACTCATCCTTTACGTAGAACTACTATCAGACCAGTTTTAGTCTATAATTGACGTGATGTACTGACATGATGATGAAACAAATATTTACAGAACAGCTGCTTCACACACGAGTATGGCTAGAAGACCGATGTGACTTGCTCATCAACAAACATAATTTATTTTCTGAACTGATGAATTGTATATCCGATAATCAGTTCATCTCAGAAAAAGAGTAGCTGTTCGTAGACAACAAATTGTTCATGTAGACATAGACGTACGGACTCTTGTTTTTGTAGGGGGCGGGCTGGGTTTTACCCGAATTAAACGAAAATGCCCGAATCTGGATAACAATATATATTCATATTATCATTACTACTAAGCAGCTATATAGGGTTGTAAATGAATCAATACGTATCATTACTAATTTTGTTGGTAGAATGGTGGAAATACATGGTATAAAGGTCTCAGGTTAGTGAATTTTGCCCGAATATCTATAATGTTTGCCCGAATTCGAGATTTCTCTCCAGCACTAGGGGGACAGTTGCCCCTGCCCCGTCTCGTACGCTTATGCATGCAGAACACAGACATCTGCATGTTTCTAAAAAACAAAACAAACAGTCATTGTTTGGCGGCTGATAATTTTAATATACATCTAATATACAAAGTATTTGCCAATCAAGAAGATATGTTAATCTACTTTTTGACCCTCCATTGAATCAATAGTTACAACAGCCTAACGCCAATTGTGTACATGTCACATGTCAGTTACATTTATTTTATTTTTTTGTAATGATTCTCCGTGTTACAATGTTTGTTTGTGTCTCTATAGCTACACCTACACCTATGTACATTAATGTATACATACTGTAATAAAAAGGTAGACTATTTATGCCTTGTGATGAAAAAAACAAAACAATTGTGTTAAAATGGTATACTATCAAGGTAAATGAATTGATAATAAAGGAACATTGCAAACAAGCGATTTTTGTTTAACTATTATTCTCTATGACAGAATTATTTAAGAACATTAATTTTAGATAACGTTACTTTCTTGTTTAATTAAATATTACGTATTGAATTATTCTAGACATTGATGGCTGTATGAGCAACCCCTGTCACAACGACGCCAGCTGTCTGAACGGCGTCTACAGCTACATCTGTCACTGCAGTGGCAAATTTACAGGACGTTTATGTGACACACGTGAGTTTAACGATGACTTCGACACGTTTTAATTTAATTCCGTGCTAAAAAGCTAGTAAGTTTCAAACAGGGAGTCCTTCAAACACAGTCAGCTACATTAACCGACATCCCGGTACACAAGTTAGTAGTTATCACCCCTTTACAGGCAGTCCATGAAACACAGTCAGCTACATTAACTGACATCCCGGTACACAGGTTAGTAGTTATCACCCCTTTAAACACAGTCCTTGAAACACAGTCAGCTACATTAACCGATATCCCGGTACACAACTTAGTAGTTATCACCCCTTTACAGGCAGTCCTTGAAACACAGTCAGCTACATTAACCGACATCCCGGTACACAAGTTAGTAGTTATCACCCCTTTACAGGCAGTCCTTGAAACACAGTCAGCTACATTAACCGACATCCCGGTACACAAGTTAGTAGTTATCACCCCTTTACAGGCAGTCCTTGAAACACAATCAGCTACATTAACCGAGATTCCGGTACACAAGTTAATAGTTATCACCCCTTTACAGGCAGTCCTTGAAACACAGTCAGCTACAGTAACCGAGATTCTGGTACACAAGTTAGTAGTTATCACCCCTTTACAGGCAGTCTTTGAAACACAGTCAGCTACATTAACTGACATCCCGGTACACAAGTTAGTAGTTATCACCCCTTTACAGGCAGTCCATGAAACACAGTCAGCTACATTAACCGACATCCCGGTACACAAGTTAGTAGTTATCACCCCTTTACAGGCATCGGGGTCACTAATGTTGTAAGGTTCAGAATCAGTCTTTCTTCGCCTGGGTATGTCGCGATGGTTCGGGCATTATATTTATGGCAGATAGATACTGGGCTTGTATTTAAGTACCAGCTAAAGCTCAGTAAAGAGCCGTGCAGCCTCTTCTGCCATCAATCGGTAACCATTAGTCCTTGTCCTCACCAGGGAATTTAGACAGCCGAGGCATGTGTCGAGGGCATCGTGCATAATATTATACATGAGTAAATCGCCATTGAAACTATATAATTTGAGATAGACAAAAACACTTTTAACCAGAGTCCAATTAAGAGCGACTAAAGTTTAAAATTTTCAATTTAACTGATATTCCATGGACGAGGCAGGGACGAGGGTAAAAAAAATAAATGCTTGTACTGATCACAATACTCAAATGGATACTTCAGCAGATATTAATGTTTGGTTTCTTGGACTCGTCAGCAGTATGAGCCAAGGGAGTGTGAATGAGACGTGCAAACACTCTACATCTGATATTCTGTTTTTAAATGAATATGAATGAACCTACTGTCCCTTCTGTTTTTCAGCTCTCGTTGTTGATCCATCTCCGACCACAACATTTGACCAACATGTTTTGACTGTGACAGATAATGAAAAGTTCGATACCACAAGCACAGTCAAATCTCTTGGAAAAGACAGCGGAGAAAACAGGCCACCTAGCGTTACTAGTCTCATGGCTTCAACTCCACAGCCAGAGAGTGATGACGCCATGCTGCAGACACGCATCACTGAGTTCTCACAGCAGCTTGAACCGAACCCTGTACAGGACTCTACAGAATCAAACAACAGGCCACCTAGCGGTACTAGTCTCATGGCTTCAACTCCACAGACAGAGAGTGATGACGTCATGCTGCAGACACGCATCACTGAGTTCTCACAGCAGCTTGAACCGAGCCCTGTACAGGACTCTACAGAGTGGAACACGCCACCTCTCAACTCTGAAGAAGGAAATTTGGCTTCATTGTCTGTAGCTCAATCTCTCGGCTCAGAATGTCCAACACCATGGACTTCGACCACTACTCTTCCTGGGAGCTCGACGACTCGTGTCTGCAGATGTTCTTGTCGTGGACAAGGAACACAGACGAAGGAGTCCGCGTCACAGTATGCAGAAGAGACGAGGATGAATCTGACCGTAGAAATGGCTACTCTGAGAAAGACGATGAGTAAACGCGTCACTGTGAAAGATGGCCGATCTTCCGCACATGCTATAGGGTGGATTGCTATTCTGATGGTCCTTGTTCCCGTGGCTTTCTTTGTCATTTCAGACATCTTCTCTCTCTGTATACATATTCGTGAACTATACGTTGGAATAGAAAACAACTGACCGTAATCATAGTCAGAAATGTACACCGAAAACCAAATGATATGCAAAATTCTGGCTGTTGATAGTTTGTAGTTAGAACAGGGTTACTTGATTACAAACGCTCAGTTCTGTGAAATGATAAACGGTATATTAACCTGTAATTGTATTGAATCTCAATGCGTTAATCCCTTGTTAAAAACCAATATTTGATGTTACAGATTAAAATAATATTCGCGTAAATTTGGATGGAATATGCTCTTATCCTTCTCTTCGATAGTTGCGTTGCAAACAATCATTGAAAACTCTTCTGGCACATACTTGCAGAAACTTGACGTGTCTGGAATTACTCCGCAGACCATAGGCAAGAAAGGTAATGGGTTAATAACATTACAGATCTTAGTAATGGTGATAATGCAAAATAACAAAATATTAAATGGAAACCTTTCACAAAAATATGGAATATGTAAAACTATATTCACAGCTGAATATATCCCATTGACCTTTAACCTGTCTACTATTGGGTTTTCTAAGTAGTCTTGGGTGTGGTAGTCTTCCTAAGGCGGTGCAGGAGGGATGCAACATACAACTTTGATATCTAGGCAAGTGGCGGTTCTCCTTAGGACGAATCCGTGACGTTATCAAAATGAAAGTCTAAGGCTAGTCCAAACTATAATCCATTCTGATTTCCTATCGAATAAATATCATTGATAGTCATTTGTAGATAATTGATATTAGTCAAGACCTAGCCCGAGTACTTTGCCGTTCGAGAGCTAGACGGACATTTGGACATACTGTCTAGAAATGAAACTAGGAAGGTGAAATAAATACTAATAGTGCATTCCATTACCAATTATAACAGAAGTGGGTTCAACAAATTGGTGGCTTTATTTTCATTTTCAAAAGTGAGAGTATAATAATAATAATAATAATAATAATAATAAAATGAAACAATAATTAAAACAAAACAAAAACATTTGTGTTCGTAAAACAACCATGGTAACTAATATTTTATCTACAAGCTTCGGTAAAACAGAATACTATCTTATTACAAATACACAAAACGACACTATGAAGATGATCATGTTAATACTGTAGCCTGTTTCGATAACTGGGAGATGTGGAGGAAGAAATTACTGTAATATATTTTCGTGATTACACCAAAATATGGTTCAAACAGGCTGCCCTGGTCATGTTTGGGTTGCATGTGCTGGGCAGAGATTAATGTGTCAGTGTTAGAAAAGAAACCCACTACACCCGCAGTGATACCAGTAGGAGTAAGAAGTCTTTTGTGTACAGACTGGACAATATATACCAAGAAAGTTGATACACAACTAAGGCTACTAAGCAACTTTGGATTATTTTCTCATGTTGATAATTGGCCTTGTTTTTGTTGTTGTTAAGCTAGTCTTGATATGACCAATCGCACCTCAGGTTGTGGTTCTAGTATTCCTTTAAATACTGTGTCAAAACAAGTTTGTGGCTGTTTTACATTGTAGATGATGTTTTCGTTGATGTTCTTCTTGTTATTCGTATTGCTGTTCTTTGACTCTTGTTGGTGTTGTTTGGCTGCTGTTGCAGTTGTAGTTTTTGTTTGTTTACTAGTATTATTTTTGTTTTTGTGGGGTGGGAGGGGTTGGATTTTTTTAACTTTTGTTTGTTTCGTTTTGGTTTAGGTATTTGTTATTTTCTGGTTTATTTGTTTTGTTTTGTTTTTCCTGCTGCTGTGCTACTTATTATTCAGCTGGTGTTTGTTATTATTATTATTATTTATTGTTATTATTATTATTTAATATTATTATTATTGTCATTGCTGTTTTTGTCGTAATGAATGAATGAATGAATGTTTAACGACACCCCAGCACGAAAACTACATCGGCTATTGGGTGTCAAACTATGGTAATGCAAATAAATAAAGTGATGATCAACATCGATATAAAAATTCAAGGTTGAAACAAAAACAGTGTAAAGATCTGTGCAAAAATACACATACAAATATCACAGAATTTTACGGACACCGAATTTTACTCTAAACTTCAATTTGTGCTGTATTGGCCATTCTCAAAGAGAATGTTACACCCCTGCACCACGGTGAGGTTACAGCACGCGCAGGGGTTTTAGACATCGTTGTTGTTATAACTGTTGTTTGAATGTTGTTGCTCTTGAGGTTGGGGACAGTGCAGCTGACAGCTTTATTTGACTTTTAGTGTCAGACCTAAACGTATGCCTTTGCCCATTAATGTTTATCTTAATTTACAGTATATATATATTATATCCCTCTTCAGTTGCTAGCAATAATTACATTTATTTAAAGCTGTAATCTCGAATATATTCTCATTATCATCCATATCATTTTTGTTTTTTGTCTTCAAATGCAGTCATTAATATAAGTCACATAATATATATATATATATATATATATATATATATATATATATATATATATATATATTATTTCGCCGTTAGCAATCGTCACTGTTTAGTATAGCTTGGTATTAATAAAATAATTTTTGTTGTACCAAGACAGTTGACCATACTCGCTAACGAGGAATACTAACGAGTATATTATTTGACTGTAATTGCATTTGTATTTTGTAATTGGAAAAGTCGTGAGATTGGAAATCGAGATTGCAGCTTTAAGTAACTAATTATGGGAACCGATGTGTTATGGTGAATCTGTAAACATTATTCCGTTAGACGCCCAGTGTACCACGTAACAGTGGACAAACTAAAACACGTTGTAGCGAATTGTACTTTACATTTTATTAACCCAGGTGCGGATTTAGGATGGGCCAAAGGGGCTCGGGACCCCTCTAATGCGTCTATTTTTGATCGGAGATGGGGTTTAGTTCCATGTCCCCTTCTTGTTAACCCAGTGTTATGAGTGGGTTAAGTTCAATCTTCATTATTTGATTCATTTAATCTCATTTTAGGACAATGTCTATTTATTAATCACACGACACTTTAGCAAGTTTATTTATATGAACACAACCACATACAAAGAATAGATAAAAGCGTAGGGGCTGGGGTGGGTGGTTAGGGTTGTCCCACGTTTTTTACATAAAAATAAAAATAAATCTGGCTTGTGCCCCCACCCCCTCTACACACACAAATACCATATATCGTTGACATAGACCTGAGGTAGACTTGTATCGTCCCTGTGAATGTAACAGACACATATTTGCTTTCCCTGTGCAGGCCCATGTCAACAATATATGAGATATAGGGTGAACTAACACTGGGTGAACTGGACTAAGGGCGAAACAACACAGGGTTTGGAATGGTTTCAGGGCGAAACAACCCAGTCTCGAATCAAAGATGGCAGATATTAGTGTATGCACGTGCAAACGCAACACTGTTGAACGCAATTTATGCAATGCTCTAAAAACAACGGTGAAGCTATTTTCAACAACCACAAAAAGTCCATATGGTTTTTGTTTCAATTTTGCACGCATGGTTTCATTTTAATATAGTTCCCACTGAATTCCGATCGCTCAAACAAGCACTCCCAATGTAGCTACATACTGGTAACAAAATTAGCCGAAGTGTTCCAAATACGTATTATTTTAAAGGGACATTCCTGAGTTTGCTGCATTGTAAGATGTTTCCGACTAATAAAATATTAACTTACATATTAAATATTTGTTCTTGTTTAGAATATCAGTGTCTGTGTTTCTGGTCGTCTTAATATTTGTAAGAAGCCCAAACTGGATTTTGTCTCCAAATAATTTCGTACGTACGATAAGCATATGTTTTTAGGAAATAAAATGAAAATTAAACTAATACAAATATTAGAACGATCAGAGACACGTCTAATATACAGCCACTAATATTCTAAACAATAAAATATATTTAATATGTAAGTTTAATCGTAGAACTATTTTACTAGTCAATAACATCTTCAAAAATCGCAGCAAAATCAAGAATGTCCCTTTAATAGACTGGTTAGCCCCAAACATTTCCCAGAAATCATGTATTATACATACCAGAAGACCAGTAAATTGAATTATTTTCAAAACTAACTTCTTGGTTGTTTTACAAACTTTACATTTTGGATTTTTCAGACATAATTCGCTGCAACGAATGCGCGAAATTTCGGTCGCTAGGCGGGCGACTCACGATCGGGTTTTGACTTCCTCGACTTTGTTTTCACTCGCCCGGGGCGACTGGTTGACAGTAAAATGCACACCCTGCATGCCTGAAACTTTACAATAATTGTATGAAATATTTTCATTAGGCTTCACTGAAGATCCATTTAAATGTACGTGTATTGCAATATAAATATTGGAATAAAACATTTTGCTTCTTTATTTGGCTAGTTGTTTATAATTTAAGTTAATTTTAGTTAAATCTGTCTTTTGTATCAACATCTCCTGAATAATGTAATATTTTTTATGAAACACTTACAATTCCTTGATTGAAATATTACTCTATGGACTCCGTTCGCGCATTCAGACATCCCTTTGCTTACAGATCCTGCACTGGTGTGAGCTATAAATATGACAGTCCTCCTTCTGATGGAGTTACTTGGTGATGCAGCGACCAGAAGCGATAAGGCCCTTTATAAGGGCCCTATGGGCAACCTAGGGAGACACCACAGCATCGTAAAGGTCTAAAATTAACGAGCTACTCTCGATTCACTAATATCAAAACCTATATTAGCTCAGCCATTTACCTTTCGACCGACCGTTCAAAATTGCGCCAAATTTCCTCAATCAAAATTGCGCACCCTTTTCTCTTTGGCATTTAACTGCTTCATTCAAATTCCATAGCACCACCACCACCCCACCCGCCTGCTACCGATTTGATCGGGCTGCTGGTGCTCCCTTGCACCTGCCAGTGCAGGCGGTCCCTCCTCTCCCCTCCCCCCATCTTTCCTGTCATGGACGGAGGAGCCGGCCAAGGCCGGCTCTTGTGCCCACGACAGGCGTGCGCTAAAACAGCTTGTTCTGAATGTGCACGTAAAACCCTATGACCTGACCTGACCTCAGATGGAGTTGGAACCATATACCGTGGTAAAAAACCAAACAAAAAACATGTTCTCTTCTGTAGACAAATAACCTGATGGTGAGTCTTTGCTGTATACTTTCACGACTCGTATCTTCTTTTGGGGATGAATTAATGTTTAACAACATCTCAGCAAAAAAACCACAACACACATCGGCTATCGGGTGTCAAATGTATATGATGATTAACATCAGTTTAAAATTCTAAAATTGTGTACACATCTATGAAACATTCATTAATTCACATTTATGAAAAACATAAAGGGGCATATACCAAATAATAATAATAATAATAACGTGTTTTGCAAACAACTGAAATGTTATGATTTATAAAAACTTTGGTCAAGGTATAATTAAAGCAACAATATTTACCCATATTGAATAATGTCGTCTGCTTAAAGGGACATACCCTAGTTTTTAAACACTACGGTATATTTTTTTTACTATTATAGCCGTTTTTGATAACTGAAATTATACTTTACTTAGATGTTATGGTTTAGATTATCAATTTTCGTACATTCGAAGTGTTTATGGTCTTTCTGGTGTTTTTAATATCACAAAATGCATTTCTCATATTTTTAAAAACGCACGGGCGTCCGAGAAGTAACAGTTATGGAGTCGAGTCTTAGTTTATTTTTAGAGGGTATTTCACTATTTCAAAGTCAAAGACTCATGTTTTACTCAATTGCAACTGTATCCAAATGTGTTACAGGTTTGTAGATTAACTAAACTTAGTGTTAATTTTCACGGGTTGAAACTAGGGTCTGTCCCTTTAACGGATGATATAAAATCATATTCTGTCAAACGGCTTATTCATCATCCATAAACACGTTCATAAACACATCGGCTTATTCATCATCCATAAACACGTTCATAAACATATCGGCTTATTCATCATCCATAAACACGTTCTAAAAATCAAATCTTCAACTAATAGACAGATTAACAAAAGAATCCTAATGATCAATTACAAACTAATAGAATAAAACAATCGAATAAAAATCATTTCATTTTCTCGTTATAATCCTAGCATTTTAATATGCAGTGTCATGCATCGTAGCACATTTACAATTATATTATGGTATCATTTTGTTTCTATTACAATCGTAAAGGTGGCCAAAGTTTAATCTTTAAAATAACAAGAACGTATTTACCAAACAGCATCTGTTTATATTTAACAGAAATTCGAGTAACAACATAATTTCACTTTTAATTAGTGCTTTTACTTTAAAACCTAGGGGATATTCAACACGGTTTCTAAGAAAACGTAATTCTGAAACTGTTCGAGAATTAGAAAACCCCTTAGTACAACTGAAGCCTGTGAACCATACACACTTCAACAAAACCAACCACACGAGGTAAGCACCGGATCCTCTGATACTTGTAATAAAAACAGACCTGTGTACACTTCAAAACTCAGCAGACCAGAATTATATGTGTGTGTGTGTGTGTGTGTGTGTGTGTGTATATATATGAATTAGAGCAGTTTATCACAAGTATGAATCGACACCCAGGTCTTCAGATGCAAATATACCCCATAAATAAACACTTGTTTTTATTTTACATGTTTGAATATCTGATGTACATGTAAATCATTTTATAACGAATGTGCCGTCTTGTCACTTATTTATTTACGTATATTTTTACAATTTAGTTCATATGCCGTTGAATTACGGCCAGAGTGTAAATAAAGTTCAGTTCCGTCGTCAATCACTCGATCAACCTGATCATTCATTAGATGAAACTTTTGAAATAATTCCAACTGAACAAACCCCGACACTTGGTTCAAAAGACAAAACAAACATCTTGAAACTTGAACCAAAGGCCTCTGAATTTGTACATTACACACGAAAAAGCCATTTGGAATCCATGTCGAATTTGGTAAATCCATAGAAAGAGATAAAATTATTTTCCCAATAATTTACAATCAACGTAGCATTGATTGGTTATGAAGGAGGACATTACTACTTCCGCCTAAGCCTGCTTGTAACCCTCTAACCCTATCCATTTTTCAGCGGATAGGGTGTGTTTTTTTTATACCTTTTCCACACAATCTTCTAAAAACAAATACATGGTATTCAGCTAATAAACACAACATAGTACTAGCGAAACAAATTAAAGGGACATTCCTGAGTTTGCTGCACTTTTTAATATGTTGTCGACTAATAGATACTTTTTAACGATTGTAATTACACATCGAATATATTTTTCTGCATAAAATATTAGTGGCTGTATATTAAACCTGTTTATGATCATTTTAATATTTGTACTAGGTTAGATTTCATCTTATTTCCTAAAATAATGTTTTTTCGTAGTACGAAATTATTTGAAGACAAAGTCCAGTTTGGGCTTCTTACAAATATTAAGAATACCAGAAACACATTGAATATACAGACACTGATATTCTAAACAAGAAAATATATTAAATATATAAGTTTAATCGTAGAAATATTTTATTAGTCGGAAACATATTACAATGCAGCAAACTCAGGAATGTCCCTTTAATAATTCTATAAATCAATTAATTAATTATCGGTTATTGTGACAGTAAATGTTGACACCCATGCTTCATATAAACTTAGTGGTGTCATATTGGAACTGAGCGTCCTGAAAAACATAAGATATCATATATTACAAGCTACAGTATATTGAAAATGCATATGTGAACAATGTATACCTTTTTGGCCGCCATTTTGAGTTTTTGCCATTTACCGATATCATACCGATAGATAAAAAAATTCCACCAAATATGGATTCTACAGACAAAATGTCCATATACACAACTCTGATATATAAAAGGTGTCATAGCTCGCACAACCCTAGTATTAAGCACAAACTGGCGGGGTATACCTTTGATTATGACTTTAATAACAATTCAGGTCCAACCTTCACTGTTCCACCATATGCCTTTATCCCTAGTAAAACAAATTTAATTAATACACTTGGATAGTAATTCGTGAAGTTGTCCTTACATTACAAACACCTCTTTATTGTTTAAATTTACCCACATATATCTCTGAACGACAAAACCGTATTCTCTTATCACAATCGCATCTCTACACAAGGCAGAGTCGAAAGGAGGTCCGTAACAGGTTGATTCATCCCTCCTGCACCGCCTGTAGGAGGACCGCCACCCCAAGACTAGCCTGTTACTTTAAACTCGTTCAATATCGTTTAAAGGGACATTCCTGAGTTTGCTGCATTGTAAGATGCTCCCGACTAATAAAATAGGTCTACGATTAAACTTACATATTACATATATTTTCTTGTTCAGAATATCAGTGTCTGTATATTCAGTGTGTTTCTGGTCGTCTTAATATTTTTAAGAAGCCCAAACTGGATTGTGTCTTCAAATAATTTCGTACGTACGAAAAAACCCAAAATTGGAAATAAAATGAAATTTAACCCAGTACAAATATTAGAACGATCAGAAACATGTTTAATATACAGCCGCTAATATTTTATGCAGAAGAATATATTTGATATGTAATTACAATCGTTAAAAAGTCTCTGTTAGTCGATAACATCTTAAAAATTGCAGCAAACTCAGGAATGTCCCTTTAAATATATTTTCTTGTTTAGAATATCAGTGTCTGTATATTCAATATGTTTCTGGTCGTAATAATATTTGTAACAAGCCCAAACTGGATTTTGTCTTCAAATAATTTCGTACGTACGAAAAAACAATATTTTAGAAAATAAGATGAAATTTAACCTAGTACAAATATTAGAACGATCAGAAACACGTTTAATATACAGCCACTAATATTTAATGCAGAAAATTACAATCGTTAAAAGTCTCTGTTTAATCAATAACATCTTAAAAAGTGCAGCAAACTCAGGGATGTCCCTTTAAAAAAAACCCCAATAATTCCAGTTCACTGTTTAGGTTTACAAGAAACCGACACACGCTGTCGGACCTAAACGTATGCCTTTGCCCATTAATTCCGTATTTCCTCTAATAAGCGCCCGGACGCTTATTCATTTCAAAACGGTCGCAGACCCGGCGCTTATTGCAAAACCGGCCTTTAATAATTTTTTTGAGACAGGAAGTGATAAAAAGGGACCCGCCATTGTTAGTAAGTTTGTTTTGTTGTTTTTTTCTGGGTTTTTTTTTTTTTTATTATGTCAGGGAGTAATTAGTTTTGGGCTGTCGTACCCGGCGATTATTGGTGGCCCGGCGCTTATTAGAGGTCTGACATTTATTTAAGGCCCGGCGCTTATTGCAGGAAAAACAATGTACCTCATATGCCGTTGAGTTACGGCCAGAGTGTAAATTAAATAAAGTTCAGTTCAGTCGCCAATAATTTACCATCGACAATTTGATATTGTTGATGAAGGAATTTTTAAATCTGCAAACGGTTATGAAAATCCCCATTACACGACGTCCGGTTATTGCATACAGAAAACTCTTAAGTCTCAAGGATATCTTAGTCTCCACATAGCTATCTGCCGCCTAAGTCTGCTTGTAACCTTCTAACCTAGTCCATTTTTAGTGGATGGGTTTTGTTAAACCTTTTTATAAAAATCTTTTAATAACAAATACATTTTATTCGGCTAATAAACACAACGTAGTACTAGCCAAACAAATTAAAAACAAGAATGATTCGGGGGTGGGGGTGGGGGGTGGGGGTAATATTTTGTATATCACAACGGTCAATTTAAAAACAATTTTGAATCCCTGGGGCAAAATTAGAAAACACACACTAGCTTATCGTTACTGCAATCCGATTAAAATTAGCTCTACTGGGTCTACCAGTAGATCTAACAGCATTGCGTGGACTCCCATGTCCAGGTGACATTTCATCTATAAATAACAATTTATTGGGGTTGGGAACTTTATTAACGTACCCACATCCTTAAAGGTTCAGGCACGCCGACCTCGGATATAGTCTCTGACATCGCCAGTGGCTGGTTCCGGGGCAGGAGGGAATAACAATTTGAATATTGGCCAATTACACTTCGCCTTTTATAGCGTTATTCGGGCGAGACTATTTACGCAATAGGCGAAATTGTTGGTCTATTTCAACATTGAAAAAACATCTTGAAACGAATTTTATATAAAATTTTATATTGCAATTAGTTTTCGACATACTTCGTAATTCACCCGAATCATTTCGTATACCCTCGACATAATCCCGAATGTTTTCAAATTGTTTTTAAATCACTGGGTTGGATTCTTTTTTAGCGAGATTCCTTGCCTCCACGTCATTTCTCCGTCTGACTGTCGACTTGGGTTTTTTTCGTGACTCGTATGATGGCCATTCTGCAGAACGCCACGGTTGTTCGCGTTTAGTCTCTACATGTCCTAGCTTGTTTTAGCAGCACTGGAAGATTGACCGCCCCACTCTAAGAAGAAACAGGAAGCGGGGTCGGCCCCTACTACTCTTTTTCTAGACTTTACCTTGCTTTATAGTGATACCATCTCGTATCCTCCGGAGTCGGGCCCGTCCGCACCACTATACCAAACCATGACGACTGCACTATAGTCTGATACTCTCTCTCGTTCAGACGGATCCGGCTTCTCAAGATCTGTATTTCAGCACAGCACTACACCTTCAACGTCTATCGACTGTCAATCTAGGGGTTTTCTTGACGGGATGCAACCCATCTCGTCCCTTTAAGCTGTGCACCCAAACGGCCTTAACGAGGCCACTCGCGTGGACATATCGATCGGACTTTAAACTTTTAGATCTGCGTTCAAAATTTTATGTCGAAATTACTTCTTTATTTTTAAATATTATTAAATAGTCCGATCCTCTCTTCTTTCTCTTATTTAATTTTGGACTGTCCTTCTAAAATGCTCCAAATTATATAAATATTCGGCCGAGCAGTCAATTCTTTTTTTTTTTGGCTTGTAACCTTTTTATTTTTTTTATTTATTCGATTAACTTTTTTACTAATTGCTATTTTCAAAATTCTGCCCATTTTCACCCCCCCCCCCCCCCCCCCCCCCACCACGTACCGGTTACTCTCTGCACAACAAAACACTTGGCTACAGTCGATTAATATAAACTTTCGGAATCGAGGTTCTTTCGCATGACATTATCTGCTTAATGAACTAATTAGGCTGGATGGTTATAGGACAAACAGTTTTTATTATTATTGTGAACGTGTTTGATAATATACGCAGATATGAGCCGATTTAATTATCTCATTTGATATTCGATCCTTATAAAAAAAAAAGTACATTTAACAATAATGCATCAGCAAATAAAAATATTTACCAATAGTTTTTAATATTTCAACATTTATCCATATTTACAAAGTGTAATGCTGTTTTACATATTTGAAATGCACTTGTTTTGTTTTTGTTTTGTTCGTTGTGTTTTTATATTTGGTGTGGGATAGTTTCGTTACATTTTATGTATTATGGAAGCATGATAATGAAGTGTTGTGGTCGTTTAACAGGATCCATGTAATAAAAACGTTAGATATTATTTCACATATATATTTTTGGTTTCTGTGTTTTCAGTTTTCTGTTGTTTCTTTGTATACAGAGGAGTTAGCGAATTATTTGTTTTAATTTTATTTTTACATTTTTATTTTCAAAAACAACATAGAGGTGTCCGAGATAAAATATAAATTGGCAACCATAAAAAAATCACAAACAAACATGAAACAAACAAAAACGAACAAAACGGAACAATGAAAACAATAAAAAAAAAACCCACATCATTATCCCAACACATCACCTAATCACCATGTTATGATACATGTATCTCATCATATTTTATATTTTTAGATAATCAGATAAGTAATTAAGTAATTTAACACCTTTCTCTCTCTGGTGAAAGAGGATAAAATTTGAAATCGGTAATACACCAGTCTTTAGACCATTTAGAAATGTAAGACTCTAAGTTTTACGTGTGAGTAAGTAAGGAACCCTATGTTGGCAATATCCGCACTCGTAAAACACCAGTGTTTGGAGGCATTTAGAAATATAAGACTTTAAGCTTTACTTGCGTGTAAGTAAGCAAACTACTTGTAGATTTCATAATCCAAATACAAATTCTAAGTCATGCATTGATTCTTCTTTTTTTGGTCGGTATATTTTCATTTGCACAAAGATTTAAGGGAATAAATACCGACGAATTACTCTATTGTGTTTAAAAACTCACAAACCTTTACGATATCTTGTTATTAACGTCACTGCTTTCAATCATAAATAATAAATATGATGCAGTATAAATACTGAGATCCACTTGTATAGCAGGTACTCGTGGTTCTCATCTCTGACACGAAAGCAAGATGAACTGTCTTCAGAAGGTAAGAGTAAAACGCATTGCAATAACAAGTGCACATTAATGGCAGTTCAAGAAAGTCACAGGAGGCTTGTATTTGCCTTGTATTTATTTATGTTTAATGACGTACTTCATTTTATATTTATCTTATTCAAATAATTTTGTTTTCCTGAACAAAAGCTCACAAATTTTATCTTCTTGTAAAATAATTTACTGGAACCATATTAATAATACTAATGCAGGAAACAAAATTCCAAAGAGTTTTTGGCAACATATATATATAGACACCGAGTTTTTTGTTCGGTAAACCCTTATATTAACTGCTGAAGGGTCGAACACGTCCAGGGTCGACTATAAGACTTCGCTCGAACTAAATTGTCGGTCCCATATATGTTAATAGCTATATTTCCCTCGAACTGGTGATCCATCAAATATCAATTAGGCCAAATAAAATTTAAAAAAACGTTGGTGATGGTCCTTTTGATCACACAAATCAGGGAAGGGGGGGAGGTTGGGTTTTTTTCTGTGAAAAACTTTATAAAACCCTGGAGACCAGTAGTAGCAGTCAACAGCGCATGCGCCTGGATGTTGTAGTTCCTTCACTGGCCGCCAGATGGACCTGGTGATGGTTTAACCCGTTACGGTGCTTACGAAAGTTGAATTGCTGCTATCTCGGCGCATTTTAAACAGTTTTTAACAAACTAAAAAATAAAATAATTTCAGGGACGGGCGCATTTTTCAGGTACGGGCGGGGACGATCACCAACCTTTTTATTTATTTGGCCTTATGGTAAACCGCCAAACAGGACTAACAATTGCTGCGCTTGCGCAGTTGGTTATTATAACCTTCGGATTAATTATTTAGGCGGAACGAACTATAGAAAGAAAGAAAGTAATGTTTTATTTAACAACGCAGACATAGATGAATCGGGGAATTGCAACACTAGCCATGCAATCTTTTTGTCACCACACTTGTCATGTTGTTTGTTAAGCGACTATCGGTAATGATCTTTCAAGTACAGCTAGTGTTACTGCAACTGTTAAATGAACCGTGATACCAATCAAACAATTAGTGCACAAACGGGCCTCAGCATAAAGCGTTACTTTGAAAACGACTACATTTCTGAAAAGTGAACAGTGCTGCGTTTTTTATTGTTGAAATATTCAAATTGTTTAGTAATAAATTCATGTAAATACAGATTAAGAATTTGCCATTTATTTATTTGATTTCAGTGCATTTACGTGTATTACACAATTTGTATCTAATTCAACTTTCTAACTGATGTTACGGAAATGTCCGATGTTGACCGAATGGTTCGGTCGAACTACCCGATGGGTCGAACACTTTTCGAGCACCGACGGGGTTCGAGCCAACGGGATTTAACTGTGTGTGTATATATATATATATATATATGTATGTATGTGTGTGTGTGTGTGTGTGTGTGTGTGTGTGTGTGTGTGTAAAAGTATGTTACCACATATGTAGTTGTGCATACATGATTTGTTTTTTTGTTTTCAGATTGTGTGCTTCTTCGTCGCAATGTTAATTGAAGGAGGTGAGTGAAACAAACAACAGGCGTCGGAAGCAGGGGATGGGTGCGGGGGTAATGGTTATGAACTCGGAAGATTATGCATTCACAATTGAAATTCAAATTAATATATAATACCTCCCCCATGTTGCTAACATCTTCCGACCTCTACTAGCTAATATTCTTATTTTAGTCACAGTTTGTCCTAGTACAAATATTAACACGATCGCAAATTCATGTGATACACAAAAAGTGATGCTATAATTATATATAAGTAATTGAATGTAAGTATTATGTAAGTTTCCCATAGTATTCTGTTCAGTTTAGCATTTTCAATTATTCCTCCATACATGTTGTTGTATATAATAATTTCGTAAACTATATGACACTGCATTTCAGTTGTGTGAATTTAACGTCGTTGAAATGTGTACTAAAACGTCTATGGTGTTCCTGTTGCATCTTGTCTTCGTGCTGTCCTGTCTGTACCGTATAAAATATCCCTTGCTGCTATTAAAACATATAGAGAGCTTCCTCTATGACTAAATATCAGAAATATCAAATGTTTGTTAGTTAAATAGTCGACAATTAATAAACTAACGAAACAAATTATCTCCACTGGTTAATTACTATAATCTGTGGATCTAACAGCACCCCGTTGGAGCTCATGTCCAGTGGACCTTTCATTCGACCAATCAAAACCTTACTTGCAAAATCATGCCAGTGATTTGAAAAGAATTAAAAAACATTCGGGATTAAGACAAGGGTATACGAAATGATTCGGGTGAATTATTACGAAGTATGCCGGAAACTAATTTCAATATACAATTTTATATAAAATTCGTTTCAAGACGAAACAAAACTGTGATGATATAGCTATAACATCTGTTGATACTAGTATACAATCCAGTGTTTATTACTGTACTTTTCCCCCTGTTTTTTAATGTTGAAATAGACCAACAAGTTCGCCTATTGCATAAATAGTCTCGCTCGATATTTTTTGAATTTGTATGCTCCCGAATAAAGCTATAAAAAACGAAGTGTAATTGGTCAATATTTAAATTGTTATTTATAGATGAAATGTCACCTGGACATGGGAGTCCACGAAATTCTGTAAGATCTACTGGTAGACCAGTAGAGCTAATTTTAATTAGATTGAACTTTGCACCGATGGTAATGTGCATTTTATCTGAATATATTTTAAAGATAAATTTTATATTTTAACAATACCTTTGTGACTCTACTTTCAGATTTTACAGCACTGAATTACACAGGAAAAGAGTTTCTGATCCCAGTCAGAGGAAATAGTCTCCTTTATATCCTTCTGTCATCTGAACATAACGCCAATGTAACAATAATGGATAATTATAATTCTAAACAAAAGAATTATTCTGTTGTGGCTGGGACATCAGTTACAATTGACTGGAAGTATACTAGTGACAAGATAGATAAACAAACTGTTTTGAATTATGACAATATATTAGTTAAAACTGAATGGAGTAATAGTGGTAGCAATAAACTGTCACTACATATTGTATCATCCTCTGCAATTAACGTGTATGCTCTTAACAGAAGATCGCGTTCTTCAGATGGGTACCGAGTGCTACCATTTCAGGCATTATCTACAGAATATATAGCCGTTTCGTACACCTCTGGCGATTGCTGTATACTGGCGTCGGCTGTATACAGTGATACAAATATTAAAATCCAGTTTAGAGTCAATATTGGTGGTGAGCGTTCTACTGTTATCTCAAATGCTTTTGAACAGACGTATACGCTGAATCGGTTCGAAGTCATTCGAATCAGATGTAATCGCGATTTAACAGGGACACTCGTCACCAGCAATAAACGAATCTCAGTGGTATCTAGAGGCGTGGGAACATTTGAAGAAATGCTGCCTCCTACGGAAACGTTTGGGAACAGGTTTGTTCTGCCTGGTCTTAAAACGAAAGATACAAAGGCCGTTTATCGTATCATTGCTAAGGAGAACGGTACAAATATCTTTGGTGGCACTCGACTAAACAAGACCATAGATAGGGGTGATTCCATCAAGATAGATGTTACTGATCCTCTGTGTATTAATTCTAACAGACCAGTCATGGCTGTCTTGATCGCTGTCTATAAAAGAAATGCATTTTTCCTGTCGCTTGTGCCATCTACAAGTCAATATAGCAGCAAGATATTTGTTCAGTTTAATTTATCCATTTATTATGACTCATTCGAATCGTACATTACGATTTCAGCACGCAAGAATGAAACATCCAGATTAAGTCAAATCACTGGTTCTAAAAATGTTGTTGCCATCGAATCTAGCGACTACGCGGTGGTTACAGCGAATCTAACATCAAATGTTCTGACTCTCATTGGTGAATTAAACACTCCTCTTGGAATTATAATATACGGACGACAAAAGATTAAACACGATATAACTGGATTCGGATTTCCCTTGGGAATGGAGTTTGGTGAGTTTTGCTTAAAGAATAATTCACCGTTATCTTAAAATATGTTTAACGTTTTTGTAGTCTCTAGCATTTATGATGTACACGCACGCACACACGCACACGCACATTTTTAACTGAATGTGGTATTCCACTCGTTCGTATTTATAAACGTCATACTCATAGTCTGGATAGAGAAATCTATTGGCACCGTGGCTACAAATTGTTTTACCTGGTGGGTGTAGGAAAGATACTTATATTACTCCCTGTGCACAAGTAATGAGTCAATGAGACAAGGAAGCCCGCTCTACATAAGCTACTGTTACCAATTAGTAATATTAGGTATTCTAGACGCTTTTGCAATACATTACATTACATCGTTGTATTAAAATGGGAAATAGTCTGGTATTTTTACAAACTGAGTATGGATTCTATATTAACCTATCTTAGGCAGTCATCCACCCACAGAGCAATGTCGCTCCCTCCCCCAAAAAACCCACAAAAACAACAACGTTTTAAATAGAAATATATTTTGATTTTGGTCAAAAACTTGGGGGAGGAAAGGCGGTATAGAGACCTTAAAATATTTTACATAATACTCAAGCCCGTGGGTGAAACTATTGCGATAATGTCAGTTTGTTTAATGAAGTAGATGTTTTCTGTATTGAATTATTCAAAACATTGATGATTGCCTGTACAGTGCATCGTTGAGTACTAGTTCGAATGGGAAATAATGTGGTATTTTTACAAATGAGATGATTCTACGACCAATCTTAGGGAGATACCTACTGACTGACCTATATCTCCTTACCAATAAGCAAATTATAAAACGTTTAACATATAGGGATGTACATTTTGATTTTGTTTAGAAAGTGGGATGCAGGGGCGGTACAGTGATAATAAAATATTTAATATCTCAAACCCGTAGAAGAAATTATTCAGATAAAATCAATTTTGTATTTAATTAAAGCTGCAGTTCTTGGAATATTTTTATTATTTAAGCATTTAGAATAGATGACCCAGGTCTGTTTGGTACATAAAAGGTCCACCACATCGCTATAGTTTCGCAATGCTAGCTTATCTATATTATCTAGGTCAACTACAAACGCAATGGCCAGCTTTGTTTTTCTTCATTTAGCGGAACGCCAGTAGAACTGGGACTTTACGTGATTTGCGCAGGCGCTGAGCTTCTCATTTGATTTTGAACAAATTTAACTGTCTTGATTGAGGGGTCGTCTCATATCTCCAAAACATATTTATATCCACAGAGGTATGGTACCACGCCTTTCCAGGGGTTGGTGCCTTGAAATGTTGACAGTGGGCAGCTGTTGGCATACGCGTTACATGTAAGGGGGTGTTACTAATTACATAACGCTCTACGGGTAGAGGAAGAGGGTGTTGTGTTCGATTTACGTAAAAAAAATTAAGACTATATGTTATTTTTATTCATTACTTAGAACTAAAAAGATGTCTTTTGGAAATGCGCGGTCAGTCTAGGATCGATCACCATCAGCGTGTATATATAAGGTCGTGGTATGTGATATCCTGTCTGTGGGATGGTACATATAAACGATCCCTTGCTAAAAAAAAATGTAGCGGGTTTCCAAGGTACGTGTGCAGGGATTTCAGCGGGATTGGGGTTATAGACTGTGCTGAGCGAAGTTTATATTGGGCCATGCTCCCCCAGAAAATACACTTCAATTTTGTTAAGCTTGGGCACGTAAGGGTTTCGACCTCTAATACCCCCCCCCCCCCCCCCTGCACATGCACCCGATTCCTCTCTAAGATTATATGTTAAAATTACCAAATGTTAGACATCCAACAGCAGATGGAAGGAAGGATAGGATATGTTTTATTTAACGACGCACTCAACACATTTTATTTACGGTTATATGGCGTCGGATGATTATTCAATCAATATGCTCTAACATTGATGTCGTTAAACAAAAAACATATAACTTTAGCCTTTCCAAACGAAAGAATATTTATTTGAATTTGTCGATTTTAACACACGTAAAATTAAGAAGTGAAAACGTTCCTTGTCTACTTTAGTATACAAACTAAACTTTGCAAGTTCTGCTAACACTTTATAAAATATTAATGCTGAAATAGGAAGGTACGATTGTCGATAATACGTTGTCAAGATCAAACCGGTTTTAATGAAAGACCTTAGTACCGTACCCTCCGCTGAACGTTATTCGTACAGTGGAAGATTTCTCTTTTAATTTTTTGAGACGAACCCTACCATTTGAAATCGGCAAACGCACGTATTAACTGAAACTGACAACAGGCTGTCGTTTGTGCTTTGCCGAGCTATGGCGGCACAGGCGACGAATCGAGTGTATACTTTTGACGATCTCCGTTCATAGCCAACACACACGAGTTTTTTAAAAGTGCATTTGAGCTTGTATTTCATATTTGTACATGATGTTATAATATGGTAACCAGAAACGGTAACTTTAAATACATGTATTCTAGACCAATTAATGCTTGAGCAACCACTGTCACAACAACGCCAGATGTATGGACAGCTTCTACAGATACACATGCCTGAAACCTTAGTGGTATAGGGGCATGTAAAAATACTCAAAGTACAGCTACAGCTGTAACTGCAGTGGCAACGTTTCTGTGAGACGCGTGAGTTGAGTTTGATAGTGACTGCGTACTTCTTCTTTCATTCGTTTTGATTTGATTTTTGTCTAAGCTCCAGATTCTGTATGGATGCTATTTCTAGCTGGACTTGACATGGCGAGCTGCAAAAGATTTTTCATTATTTTATCATTTATACAGATCATTTTGTACTTAAAAAGCAAGCAGCTATATTAACTAATGTTCCGGTATAGCACCCTTATACAGGGTATTGTGCTCACTAACGTTGTAGGGTGTATACTACCAAATCAAATCCCATAGACGACAATAGTAACATGTGTGGCTAAAACTCCTACCTGCAGCGTATCAGTCAACATAAACACCACGGATATAAATACTACCACCCCTCACCCTTAAAGTGAATCAGAAAAAATTGGGGAATGAAGCTTCTCATTTCAGAAATAACGTGTAGCGTCTATGACTGCCCTAGTTCCGCACAAAATTTTAGTACTTTGTTTTTTACAGGTGCCCCAAACATGTTTCAATCACAAGCCTACTTGGCACAGTGGTACTAGATGAAATAAAATTGCATACGTTTTTTGCCCAGAAGAAGCTTTCTATTTACAACCAACACACTCTTATCACCAATCACAGAACTTGTGGTGTTAACTTCTTTATCAATAGTTCGGTGCACGTCGAACTTTGACCCAGCCGGAAGTTCGGAATCAGTCTTTGTTTACCTTCATGACTTGATGATTTGGCATTTACGTTTATGATTGACATGAACTGGGTTTGTATTTAAGTACCAGGGCCTCATCCCGTGAAAGTCACGTAGCTGAGGTTAATTGTAGTCTTTTGGATGGCACACGTGTACTTTACAGCTGTTCCACAAAACAATCTTGGTAGTCGTAAGTGGGATTAAGGATTAATATTTTCCTTGCGAAGAAGTGCGAATTAGTTACATAATACATTGGCTACTAATTATTCGGAACATCTTGGATGTATTCATTGGCATCGGACATCCACAAAACAACTGCTTATTTTTTTATCGAATGCTGAGGGGTTTTTTTAAAAAGTATTATGTGTATATTAATTCCTTTTTTTACACGAAAAGTTTATTTCCTTCTTAGAAAATAATCAAATCATTATCTAACTGCAATGTGACATCTACGTTAGTAGCTTATAACTGCCTGGTACCAATTCTAAATTTTCACCGTAATTTACGACGACAGAGAGCTACGCAGCAACAGTAGGTATTTACAACGATAGAAGTGCCAAGACTGCTCGAGAAACGAGGCCCAGGTTTAATTCAGTAGAGGCCCCTGGACTCGGTCACTAATGTTACAGAGGTTGAGCTGGCAGGGATGGGTGGGTGGGTCATGCCTGAACCTTTTAAGGATAGTGACAGCTTAATAGGTTAGCTATTCACATTCTCAGTAGAACGGTGTGGAGAATCGTTTCTCACCAGTGGCTAACCATCAGCCTTTGTCCTCGACAGAGAACCCAAACAGCCGAGAACTGTGTTCAGGACATCGTGCTCAACCTTATATTTAATAGAGTGTTAAATGCCTTCTGTGTACACTTTGAGTTGGGATTAAAAACAAAGACCAAGTCCAATTTTTATTTTTATTCTCTAAATAGACTCAATTTCTATGGGTACATCAAGGGCAAGAGGTAAAACAACATTTCACATACATGCTTGTACTGTTCAAAATAATCAAATGTCAAATGCAAATTCCAGCAGATTTGGTTTCTTTTACTCTTGTGCCGATATTATCAAACTACTGTCCTAACTGGAAATTATGTATCAGCTGTCATTACTTTATCTACACGGCGACCCAGTTTGAGACAGGCCAATTTGAATAAGATGTACAAAACCATACATCTAACAAGCTTTTTTTAAATGAATATGTATTAACCTACTTTTTCTTCAATTTTTTTTCCAGCTCTTGTGGTTGATCCATCTCCAATCACAAATAACTACCGGACATTAGACAAAAGTAAATTGACTATGACAGATAATGAAAATGTTGATGCCACAAACACAGTCGAATCTGATGTAGGCATTACAGATGCAATTTTAAACACTTCAGGTGACGAAACGGATACGGTTTTTACAGATCAAGCTGATTCAACATTGGCGTTCAGTGCTATGAGTTCCGTGGACAAACCTCCATACTACATTCTAAGTGATGTGCAAATGTCAGTGAGCGCTACATCTTTCATGGACATATCTCCACACATAGAACCTGTCTCCGCACTGTCCATCATGGACTCCATGCATCAGTATAATGACGGAACAATACCAGCTAGCTTTACCGATGTCACAGATATAACTCCTGGAATAGATAGTGTATACAACTGGCCCGATAGCATGTATAGAACTCCACAAACAGACAGTGATGACGTCATACTGCAGACAAGCATCACTGAGTTCTCACAGCAGCTTGAACAGAGTCCTGTACAGGACCCTACAGAATCAAACAATAGGCCACCTGGCGTTACTAGTCTCATGGCTTCAACTCCACAGACAGACAGTGATGACGTCATGCTGCAGACAAGCATCACTGAGTTATCACAGCAGCTTGAACCGAGCCCTGTACAGGACCCTGCAGAATCAAACAAGAGGCCACCTAGCGTTACTAGTCTCATGGTTTCAACTCCACAGACAGAGAGTGATGACGCCATGCTGCAGACACGCATCACTGAGTTCTCACAGCAGCTGGAGCCGAGTCCTATACAGGACTCTACAGAGTGGAACACGCCACCTCTCAACTCTGAACAAGGATGTTTGGCTTCACTGTCTGTAGTTCCATCTTTTGGCTCAGAATTTCCAACGCCATGGACTTCGACCACTACTCTTCCTGGGAGCTCGACGACTCGTGTCTGCAGATGTTCTTGTCGTGGACAAGGAACACAGACGAAGGAGTCCGCGTCACAGTATGCAGAACAGACGAGGAAGAATCTGACCGTAGAAAAGGCTACTCTGAGAAAGACGATGGGTAAACGCGTCACTGTGAAAGATGGCCGACCTTCCGCACATGCTATAGGGTGGATTGCTATTCTGATCGTCCTTGTTCCTGTGGCTTTCTTTGTAATTTCAGACGTCTTCTCTCTCTGTATACATATTCGTGAACTCTACGTTGGAACAGAAAACAACTCACCGTAACCATAGTCAAAGATGCACGCAGGTTTACTTGATTACAAATGTTCAATTCTGTGAAATGATACACACTATGTGTTCTTCCTTTGTTAAACAAAACCCCCGAAATTTAATGTTACAGATGAAAATAATACTCGCGTTTTCCTTTTTGGTATTCAGCATTTGTGATGAAGCAAATGTGTATGAAATCTTATCCTTCGCTTCGATAGTCTCCTTGCAAAAGACCGATCAAAACACTGCAGAACCTGGATGTATTGGGAATTGCTCAAAATACCACATGCAAGAAATGTTATGGCTAATAACATATATTAGTAATATACAGCATGTAAAATTACACAGATATA